>NC_143579.1:61200103-61399498 GCF_048544385.1 Mastigoproctus giganteus | reverse complement strand
ATTGCACTTTACTTATTAACTTCTGGATTTTAATATAAGTTGAAAGATAACAGGTGTTCATGTTTCTGCTTTGATTAATATAATAAAAAGATGATAATTCATGACTTGCATGTTTAGTAAACTTATAACAAAAAAAAAATTACTCCTCAAGTTTCATGTGCTTGAACCAACCAGCAGTGTTATACATCTGCCATATTTGACTATTTATTCCTCCAGTGAATGCATAGTGTCCTGTACTTCAGCTACAATATACAGTATGTGGATAGTCTGCAATAACTTAATTCATGAAAAAAATATATACTGGATTTGCCCATGTATAAGACGCACCCTTTTTCGAAAAATTTGGGGTCTAAAAACTGGGTGCGTTTTATACAGTGGTTGTAGATTTTTTACTTGCATTTCCTGCTTTTTCGTGCAAAACAATGAGCGCTGTCATTGCGCTCATTGTTTCGCACTTGTTACCGGTATATTAGGTTACGTTTTGCCACGTTCTGCCCAGAAATGGCTCAGAAAAGATTTTCGTACAGTGAATTCGTAAATTCACTGATTTCGTAAATTCAAGTTAAAAGTGATCCAGTTTGCAAAATTGAATGGAAATTGTGCTGCTGAATGTAAGTTTGGTCCTCCTCCAACTGAGAAAACAATCTGAGACTGGCTATGGGAAGAAGAAACCTTACTGAAAATGCCACGGCAGAAGAAGGCCATGAGAGGCAAGTCAGCAAAATGGCCTGATTTAGAGAGGGAATTGAAGATATGGATTGAAGAGCAAAGGGCAATTGGAATTCCTGTGTCCACAAAGATGGTTCAGCTTGAGGCAAGAAGAATTGCTGATGAAAAAGAAGTTACTGATTTCAAAGGAGGACACAATTGGTGCTTCAGGTTCATGAAACGGAATGGACTAAGCATGCGTACACGCACCAGACTTACCCAAAAGATGCCTGAAAGCTATGAGCAGAAGGTCCTTGAATTTCATCGTTTTGTCATTCAATGTCGGAAGACATATCAGTTTGAGTTGGAACAGATTGCAATATGGATGGAGTTCCCCTTCAATATGTTGTCCCAAGTAACAGAACTGTTGATAAGAAGGGGGTGAAAACTGTAACTGTGAAGACAAGTGGACATGAAAAGAGCCATTATACAGTTCTAGCTTGTTGTGCCAACAAAACCAAGCTGCCTCCTATGCTGATTTTCAAATGCAAAACAATGCCAAAAGAAGACATTCCTTGAGGAGTGATTGTCCACGTTCATGACAAGGGTTGGATGGATCAGGATGGGATGAAGATCTGGTTTGAGAAAGTTTGGAGTAGGAGACCAGGTTGGCTGTTACGCAAACCTGCCCTATTGGTGCTTGATCAGTTCAGGGCACAACAAAAAACACAAAGAAGATTGCTGCAGAGCAAAAAACAAAACTTGCTGTCATACCTGGAGGCTTGACATCCCAGCTCCAACCACTTGATGTCAGCATTAACAAACCCTTCAAAGCTGCCATGAGAGACGAATGGAACCAATGGCTGAAGTCTTCTGAGGACAATTTGACACCAGCAGGAAGAGTGAAGAAACCAACTATAGGAGAAGTTTGTACCTGGGTGAAAATATTCTGGGATAATATCAAGATTGAGATCGCTGTCAAGTCATTTAAGAAGTGTGGCATTTCAAATGCCATAGATGGAACTGAGGACGAGGCAATATATGAAGACAGTGATTCGTCATCAGACACAGATGAGGACAAGCTAATGGATGGGAGTTTTGACAGTGATGAGGAGTTGTGTGAATTTTATGATGAATAAAACTTGAGTTCAATAACTTTATGTAATACATTTTTTTTCAAATTTCGGGCTCCAAAATTAAGGTGTCTTATACATGGGGAAATACGGTATGTAATAATTGCTGAATTTTTATTTGTCTGATTTTAACAAAATTTGGAATGGCTTGCCAAATATAAAATTCCACAAAAATCCATCCATTGGAGTCAAGTTATTACGTGCAGAGGGACAAACTTAGCGAAGACTTTAAATAAGTGCATTACACCTATGTATAGTCTTCACCTATATCTCATTTAGAATTATATAAAATATTGAGTGCAACGTGATTAATGAATTATTTGTACTTTTTTTTTAAGATTTACGTATGTTGTACTGTATTGCAATGTAACGATACCTTTGTTTATCTCAATTTATTTTACTTACGATTATTCTGTACTGTGTTCCTTACAATTTTTATTATTGAATTTTTTTTTAATTTGTTCACATTTATATTGCTAGTTTAAAAGATAATGGGCCGTGTGGAAAATCAGTATTTGCAAAGGGTTTTGCAGTGAGTTTTAAAAGTGCAAACTAGACTTTTTTTTGTTCATATTTGTACTGAAATTTTTGTATATGATGTTAGAATTGGGCTCAATTCAATTTTATGATTTGTAAGCACAAGGAGGATGATGAAATTAATGAATATGTAACTGGCCAGTCTAACAGAGAAGAAAAAGATGACATAGAAAAGTTAGTGATGAAAAGAACTGAAGTCTACAGTAGCTACAAGTTTATTTGTAATTAGTACCCCAGAAAAGGTTAGGTTGACAGGAGGATTGTACGAGTATGAGAAATCACTAGCTAAGAAAGCAGAGCAGAGTGACAAGGAGTTTTTCATGTTTGTGAACACAATAGAAGAAAGTTAATCAGATCGGTCCATTATGTAATGAATCTGTAAAAGTTTTTGATAACCCACCTGATGTTACTGATGAATTGAACAGCTACTTTGCAATGATTTTCACAGACTAAAGACATTTCATATTAAGGAGAGATTCTATGAGTAAGGCTGAGCAGTATGGAATTAATGAGTGAGTTTGAAAGCTTGCCTTTCAAGCTGAAAGACAAGTAAGGTTTCTGGTGTTAGTATTAGTAGTGGCAAATGATTCAAGAAAGCAAGCTTATATAGCATTAATCAAAACAAAAAAAAAAAATCCTTCCCACTTCATTTATTCATCCCATCCAACAGTTTTTCCAGTTCTTCCAAAAAAAAAACTCAAAATTGAGTTCAATTTTTTTTTTTAGCTAATTTAAAGATTTTAACTTTTATACACCTTGATCATTTTAATGATTTTATTATTAGACAAGATGTTTTCTGACTCTCAAGCTTATGTGGTGGTGATCATGTTGGGAAATCTTGACTAAGATTATTAAGCTATTTATTGAAGACAATTTAATATGTTAATTCAGTTAAAAAGATGGGAAAATTTTTGAAAAAAACATTTCCCATATGCTCAAATTCTTTGTATGCACAAAGACAGCAGCGCCAGTGTTGATAGCATTTACTCAGTAATTTTAGAGGGCGGCATCAAGAGAGTGCATTGAACCATTAAGGTTAATTTGAGAATATTAATAGACTTGGAAGACATTACTTTGGATTTGAGAAATGCCAATACACCAAAGCATTTCAATGAGCAAAGTGGGTAACCTCCTTGTTTGGTGGTGGGGTAAAACCATTGCAGCAGTGGTAAAGAATGTAATGTAGGGACTAGATAGAAATGGAATTCTGAGGGATATATACCATAGTTAAGGGAAAATTGTGATTAACTAACTTGGTTCATTGTTTTGACATAGTTACTCATGAGTTGGATGTAGGAAGTAATTCAGCATTGTTTATTTGGATTGTAGCAAGAATTTGACTCATTCCCACACAAGAGATTACTGTTTTTTTGTTTTTTTCCCCCTCGCCTTTTCCCATTATTATATGGGGTCAGTGTTTTTTTTTTTATTGTTTTGGCATGCAATTTTTTATGGCCGGATGCCCTTCCTGACGCCAACCAACCCTCACCCTTTATCCAGGCTGGGAATATGCGGTGGTCATTCCATGACCTGCCGCATCCTCCATATTTGGTGGGTACAGGCTCAAAGCATGTGCTATGTACTACTGCTCCTGGCTACGGAGGCGCCCCACACAAGAGATTACTGTACAAGTTCAAAAATATTGGTATCATAGATGAAGTTCTAATATTGGATAGTAGGAAGAGTGTTTTTATTAATGGCACCCTTCAGATTTGATTAATGTTAGAATTCTCCAAAAGATCATTTCTGGAACCAGTTTCTCTAATTTTCTTAAATAACATTTAATGACAAAGGGTAGAGAGCATAATGTCAAAATTTGCAAGTAATATGAAGATTGCGAGTGTGGTTAATGATCAGTGCCAAGTAGTGCTCTTTCAGAACAACTTGGATAGGCATAAAGAATAGTCAGAAAATTGGCACTGCAAAATGCAATCTTACACTTGGAAAATAGCAACCTCAAAATAACTATACCTTTGGTTTGGTCAAATTAAAAACAGTAGAGAAAGAAAGGGATTCGAGAGTTATGATATGGTCAGACATGAAATTCTCTGAGTAGTGTGGACAGGTGGCAAGGAAGACCCATCATGTCCTATGGATGATTTATTGAACGTTTGCTTGTAGAGATAGGGAACTCATGATTCCACTGTATAAGGCAATTATATGATGGCATTTGGAATACAGCGTCCAAGTATGGAGACTATCTAAAGAAAAACATCACGCTTCTTTAAAGTATCTAAAGGTTGAGCAACCTCCTTGGTTAGATCTGCAAAGGGGGCACCTGTATGAGGAAAGACTTTGAATATGTGAGCTACAGAGCTTGGCAACCAGGCATCTTAGAGAGTGACTGATCGAGATTTGTAAGGCTCTTAGTGGGGATTGCAAAATGAAAAATTGTAAAATTTTTGCCATTATAAATTATTCCAAAACTAGAACCCATGAATTCAAATTATGAGGATAGAGTTTAGACTGAATTGTAGGAAGTTTTAGGTTAGCCAGCAAGTTGTTAATTAACGGAATAAGTTACCTTGTGGGTAGTTGAGGTTGACAGCATGTGGAAATCAAAAGGTAGCTGGATCTATGTGAGAATGGAAATGGGTATTTTTTTCTTTTTGTTTTTATATTTATAATATATAATATAAATATATTTATTATTATTTTTATTTTTGGGTGGTGCAACAAAACCTATGCATCCTTGCACTGTATGACTAATACTGACTTTAAATATGTCTTAACCATTACTTTTTTCTCATTATAAAAGTTCCCATCATCAGTTTAGTCTTAAAACATTGGTGTGTTTTTTTTTTTTTTTTTTGTTTTTTTTTTCAAGTAACAAAATAAAAGCTGACCTTCAAATATGGCCTAAAATGCAGAATCACTTTATCATATTGACAAAACACTTGCTTTTTTTTTTTTTTTTTTGCATATAAAAGGGTTTACATTTTATAAATATAAAGGCATTCAAATGAAAACTGCAAAATTTAAATGAAGGTTGTATTTCATAAACAACACTTGACTATGCATGTTAATCTTCAATCACTCTTGCCATTATCATTGATTCATTCACTTCTCACCATACTGAGCCAGCATTCTGCAGTTAATTTCAGAAATCACTATTACCTTCAGTGCACTTCTTCCAGCACTGCACTAATGCCCAGATGCCTCAAGAGAAGTTTGCAGTTAGTGTTGAAGCCACTCGTTCAGCACCATCTTGACATCTTCATATGGCAAGAAGTGATGCCCTCTTAATGCATCTTTTAGTAGCTAAAAAATGTGCTAATCACATGGATTTAAGTCTGAATATGGAGGATGAGAGTCTAATATCTCAAGTGTTATCTCTTGTAGTGTAGAATTGTTAGTGTGAGGGTAAGCATTATCTTGCTGTAGGCACTCAGCTGATGACAGCAAACTGTAAAGTTTATTTTAAATTGCTGGCTTTAAATGATTCAGAAGCACATCACAGTATTTGTTATTCATAATGTTCCAAAATTTGTGCTCTATGATCCCACAGTACGGTGAGTAACACCTTTCCAGCTGATGATTGGCTTTAGACTTGAGCATGTATGGCACCAAACCTGTTTACTTGCTTTCTGGTGTGTAATATTGCATCCAGAATTAAACTCTGGTCACCATGTCTTCTAAGAAGGTACTGTCACTGAGGAGACTATATCATCTGGGGACTCTGTCTCTCCAGAGATGGTGACACACTCAGACTTAAGCTTTTTAGAAACAACTACATTTTTCTGTATAGTCAACCTAAAGTAACTAATATTGCTTTTAAGTAGATAACATAACCCATTAGGCAAATCTGTTATCCATTAAAAATTCAAGGCATTGCTGTTACCAATTTTGGAACTATTTGGTTCCATCATCAGTTAGCAGAAAGCCCTGTTAGCAACTTTATGTCAAGTGGTGAATGGATACATCAAATCTAAATGAGCAGCTAAGCAGTAAATCAGAAGAAAACTCCTGATTGAAAATGCAACTTACGTTACATGTTTATTAAACCACATTGGGTAGGCTGCATGAGTCTAGTATTACAATATACTAAGAAATGGAATGCTACCTCAATGCAGGGTGATGCAGTGTTATGCAGTTAAAAGCAGTATTAGTTACTTTAGTTGATTATGTGGACAGATGTAGTTATTGCTGTAAAGCTCAAGTCCAAGTGAACTGTAGTTATTTCTGTAAAGCTCTGTTGTCCCTCCAATTTACCATCACTGGAGGGACAATAGTCCCCAGACAATCAACTGAAAAACATAAATCGATGTGACTGTTTAAAATTTTGCATTAACCTACATTCAGGTTGCACCCCATTTTTAGTATATTGTAGTAATGGGCTCATGCGGCCTACCCAATAGGGGTTTAATATACATGGCAGTGTTCTCCCTATAAAATTTTGCCAGCCAGGTGGCATTATGAAGTAGCCGGGTGGGGAAGTGTAATACTTCGCAATATCATAAAATTTTGTTATTTATGAATGTGACTTAAGCAATCCAGAGCAAAAATTAATTGCATAATTTAACATTATATGCTCCTGTCGCATTGACCTCGATTTCATAGTATGTTTGAATTAATATTGATCGAGATCAGTGAGCAGTACCATATGGTACCGCGAGAATTGCTTAAAGTTTAGCAGAGCGGTCAGTTAAATTCACCGGGCGGTGCACCTGTTTGATAGGTCCTGGGAAGAACACTGCATGGGATGTAAGTTACATTTCTAACTGGGAGTTTTCTTCTGATCTACCATGTGGTTACATGTTTAGATTCGATTCATTTGTTCATTGCTCGACATAAGTTTGCTAATAGGGCTACCTGCAGTCTGATGATGGAACCAAATAGTTCTGAAACTGGTCACAGCATTGCCTTGAGTTTATAATGGAAAGTGGATTCACCTAATTGGTGATATTATCCGATTAAAAGCAGTATCGGTTAGCTAACATCCAAGTGCTCCACCATCACTGGAGGGACAACGGTGTCCCCAGACAGTTTACTGAAAACCAATTCAGAGAAGCTATGTTGATGTGGCTATTTCAAACTTTTTTTTATATTAAAATATTATTTTAATTGTACAATTTCAAACTTTAAATTTTACATAATCAACTGCCCATCCAATTTTAATACTAACTTCAAAAATTTTTGCATGTATGACAACGCTTCTACATCTAAAAATAAGTGAAATACTGGTTATTGAAATGGGCCAACAACAAACTTTGTCTTCCTCACGCTACCACAACCACCTTGATGGCAGACATCTTTTAAAGACTAAATCCATGATCGTTTTATGATTTTCATGTAATACGTATAACTTATTCTGTAATGGTACCATGTGCTGCTGAACTGGTAGCTTCTCCACTGATAACAAAATGTTTCTGTTGGATTCCAATTGCTACTGTGCCAAAATAAATAAATAATAACCAGCAGTTAACATTTATAATATTTCTGACACTAACAATTAAGTGTTTCTGTGTTGGTCTCAGGCTATGCATGCGAAGTTGCTCCTTCATAACAGGAAAGCTACCCATTATACACATTTTTTCAGCAGTAATACATACGAGGGATATCAAAAAGTTTGTACCCTTACCTCAAAAGGTCAAACTTCACCAGAACTTTAATCCTTTTCTATGTACTCTCCATGTGTAGTAACACATTTCTCCCATCTATGGATCAGTAGTTTAAGGCCTTGATCATAGAAGTCCACACCTTTTCCTGAAACTACGATTCCACTTCATTGATGACTTCCTGAGATGAATCAAAGCGGTGTCCACGCAATGGTTTCTTCATTTCTCAAAACAAGAAGTCTGATGGTGCTAGATCAGGAGAATAGGGTGGGTGCTGCAGTAGCACAAATTCAACAGTTGGAAAGAACATTGCATTCAACGTTGCTTCTGCAAAGGCGTCAGGAATCTTGGAACCCATTATGCAGAGTCTTTAGACATGTGCAGATGGTCATGCAAAATGCTGTGGGCAGACCCATAACTAATTCCCACTGCACTGAGAGGTGCCTGTCCCCAACATTAGTATTTACTGGTCATATTGAAAGACTCATGGGGGAATGACCACCGCATATCCCGGAGCAATATGGCCTTAGTTGCTAATGCTCCTAAAAACCATATAACCTAAACTCATGGCGGGGGCCCTTACTCACTTTCAAGTTAGTTTTTATTTTAGATTGCCGACCGGGCTAGCCGAGTGGGTAAAAGTACCTGCCCGGCAACCCAAAGGTCGCGGGTTCGATTCCCGCCTCGGGCTTGGATCAAAGTACTGCAAAAACCATGGGAGGTGCAATATGGCCATAGAAGCCGATGCGCCAACAACTACCAAATCAAAAAAAAAAAAAAAAAAAAATTTTAGACTCTTCTGTAATATCAATAACACATATCCTACACTGCTCAGTATATTAGCACAATATTTCCTGCACAAAATGGACTTTTTACTCTGAAGGTCAATACAAAGTATCTGTTCAGTTCACCAATAACATCTGTTGGACTACCTATGATTATGCCATAAATTATAGGGAAGTTCCTGTAAATAACAAACAGAGGAAAATGTTCATCTTTGTTTCATTGATGAATGTTGGGTTTTTGTACGCGTGTGCTTTCTCAAACCATTTCTGTACTCCTGCATCACAATAGAATTAATTAAATTAGTTCTATTGTGTTGCACAGCTAAATTTATTTGAAAGTTTGGAATTTACGAAGATTGATTATTTGGTCTTCAAAGTGACTCATTATTTGTTGTTTCCAAACCATGAAGTTATTCCTCTTTTTAGTTATGAGCTATGTATATTTATTCATTTGTTCTGCACACCTTGCAGAATCTCTCCACCACATAAGAAAACCATTATCTTAAGCTAAGAAGTATGTTCTGTTATCAAAATAAATAAATAAAACAGATCAAATCTTCTTATTGCAGCTTTGCCCTGCATATCCATTTGAAAATGGACTAAGTTCCTTTGTGATTGTCACGTTGTTTTCATTAAAGTGTGTGTGAGAGAGTGTGTGATTTCTGAAACCATCTGTCACAACTCCTGCACCCCTAATGAAGTTGGCACAATTTTTAATGTAACGGGATGAGAAAGAACCAATGTTCACCAGGAATGTTCCTTGCTTTTATTTATATGTATTCTTGTGATATATGATCATTTCAAATGTTGGCAATCTTCAAGTTATAAACTCAAATTCACTTACATCTGATTTGTATGAATCAAAAAATCCTCTGTTGGAATGTGTGGTAGCACTATATATGCATAACTGAATCGCTACCAATCACTTTTTTCTTTCACATATTCAGCTTTTTTAACTTGCTGAAAAATTTTCTGACTTTTTTTCTGCACGGTCTTCAGACTTCACAACCCTTTTCATTCTCTAAGAATTCACATTTTACATTTACATCAACTTTGAACAGATATCTTTCTGTGTTAACTTTGGAGATTTTTCTTTCGGTGTAAGACCTAATGCTTTATGAAGATGTTTTGGAGGATATCCAAAATTTCTAATTACATACAGAAATTAAAAAAGAAAAAACAAAAAACCCATTTTTAATTTCAGACAAGCTGCAGTGCCAAACATGTTACATAATTCAGTAGAATTCAGCAAAATATTCAAAATCTTGTCAGAATTGTCATTTTGTTATTAATCAGCCATATCATATTATTATTAGCATTATGGTGCAAGGAAGCCTGAGGCTTATGCTGCACCAGCCAAACAAAAAAACCTGAGTTACCCTGAGAGAGAGAGAGAGAGAGAGAGAGAGAGAGGAGGGAATTACCAAGAAAGAGAAGAATGATGATATCTATCTCCAGGACCCTGGGTGTGCCAAGCCCATACTCACCAGATGTGAGCCCCTGGTATTCCCATCATTATATTTGAAAATTTTCCTTAAATTCAAATTGAACTGCTTGAGCTTAGTATACTTTATTTTGACCACTATTTGGTATGTGAAATAATTTGTGTGTTTGGCAGTGTTCAGTATAAATAGAGCAAATCCTTGATAAAAAAAAAGTTAATGGTATTTTAATTGGCTATTTGAGATTGTTTAAATATTTTATTTTCATAAACAGGGTGTCTCAAAAATACACGGCATAACTTCAGGAATGAGTTCCTCATATGTTGACCAGATGTGAGCCCCTGGTATTCCCATCATTATATTTGAAAATTTTCCTTAAATTCAAATTGAACTGCTTGAGCTTAGTATACTTTATTTTGACTACTATTTGGTATGTGAAATAATTTGTGTGTTTGGCAGTGTTCAGTATATAAATAGAGCAAATCCTTGATAAAAAAAAAGTTAATGGTATTTTAATTGGCTGTTTGAGATTGTTTAAATATTTTATTTTCATAAACAGGGTGTCTCAAAAATACACGGCATAACTTCAGGAATGAGTTCCTCATATGTTGATAATAAAAATATTTTATATCAACCTAGTTCTGGAAATGCTTGGTTCCCGAGTTATTAACCGGAATGTCTTATCTCCCGCAGGTGGTTTCCTTCATCACAAGGTACTGACAGAATCTGGTGGTTTTCTATTCCGGCCATGTACTCAAATCAGGAGCAAGTGGATATGCACTTTATGTACGGTTTGGCGGACGGCAGTGCTCTGAAGGCTCGTCATTTGTACCACGAAAGGTTCCCAGAACGAAGATGTCCAGACAGGAAAACGTTTAAAGGTATCCGTCGCCGCCTTTGTGAACATGGGACCTTTACACCTCGTGCTGTCGACAGAGGACGACCAAGATCTACGACTCCTGAAGTAGAGGGGGGTGGACCAACTGCCTGGCCTCCATGCTCACTGATTTAAACCCACTAGATTTCCTCTTGTGGGGCCATTTAAAGTCATTGGTGTATTCGACTGCGGTAGCTGATGTGGAAACTCTCCGCAATCGAATTGTGAGACAATACGAAACATGCCAGGAATTTGGCATCATCTTCGCGAGTCCATGAGATATTGATTGAGGTTTGTATTCAGGCAGAAGGTGGACATTTTTAACAATTACTATAAGGTGATGTGAACAGTTAAGTGTCATTGACAGACCTTCAAAACTCGGAAACCAAGCATTTCCGGAACTATGTTGATATAAAATATTTTTATTGTCTACATATGAGGAACTTATTCCTGAAGTTTTGCCGTGTATTTTTGAGACACCCTGTATATTGTTTCATATATATTTGTATTTGAAAAATGGTTATGCCATTTCTTTCTGTATATTAATTATTTATTCCTATCAGAAATCTTTGGTTAAGGTGAAAAATATTGACTGAATCATATCACTTTTACAATACATATGCTTTTAGGATGAAGAATACATTGCATTTAGAGATATTAGACCTGCTGCATCCCACCATTATTTAATTATTCCAAAAGTGCACATTCCAAATGTTAGAGTGCTTACATATGAACAAAAATCTTTAGGTAGGTATTATATTTAATTATTATTTTCATTATTGTCGCTGTTCTTAGTATCCCAAATTACATTGCTGAGAATAAAGGATATAATATTAGCAGTTTTTGTGTGTTTATACAAACGTTTACAGCAAAGTATAATAAAGTATAGTGTGTGTGCGTGTGCGGGTTGGGTTGGGCTGGGCTGAAGAAAACTGGTAAGACAGACAGAGCCAAGTTTTCTTTGCATCAGATGAATCCAAGTTCAGCTTTTAACCTGATTCTTGATAAATTCTTATCTGATGTGGAAATGTTATCATCAGCTTATTCCTTGAGCAGGAGTGGTGTCAGTTTGGCTGGAGGACTAATGATCTGGGACAGCATTGGCAACTGTGTGAACCTCTACTTGATCAGAAATGTATCACTGATGGATCAGAGATGGTGATAAAAACCTAAAATTAATAGTCCTGTTATGTCTCCAGCAATTGGAAAAGGTTTTTGTTTTTTATAGGTAATGTTCTATCTCATAGAGTATTGATAACATGTTGAATGAGGAGAGTATTATGGCATGTACTAGATCATCTTGCTTTTCTTACCTTAACCTGATTGAGCATGTGTGCAATACACTGGGATAGACATATTGCTGCTCAATCCACACTAGATAATTTGGTTGATGCCACGGAGGTGCAAAACTCGACAACAGTAGCAAGAAACCACATCCATATATATATGGACATCATAAAAATGTATATCTTTATGATGCCAATGCGAGTTACTACCAGTTATACAATTTGTGTAGTTTTTCTGCTTTTATCTGTTTTTGATATAATTCTTTTGGTTTTCATAAACTTGACTTTTGCTATCTGCTTTTCTTTTAGTGAAAATAAGTCTAATGAAATTTTTGAGGAAAATTGAGTTTTTTCAAAATGGGATCAATCTAATGATATCTTCTAAATATTTTGAGTGGTTTATTTTTCTGTAGTAAAAGAAATTGATATTGCTTTGAAGCAGTTATCAATATCAATTGATATTGATAACTGCTTCATAAATTATATTTCATCATAAATCATCAGTTTTTAGATAAATTCTATAAATGAGATAAAAATTTCTTTACAAAGATAACTCATCTCTTAATTCTACTTATTTAAATTCCATATGGAAACTTGAAACCAGGAAACAAAAGGAAAACTGAGAAGTAGGAAAGCAAGCATGAAAAAGTATGGCCTTCATGAAGTGCACTTCGTGGAAGCCATACTTTTTCATGTTTTCCTATCTCCCAGTTTTCCTTTCTTTTTCTAGTTTCAACTTTCTGCTGCTAGTATGGCACCTGACAGATTCCGTGATTTTAAATGTTTTATTTTTTAAATTTGTAAATGAAATCAAATTCTTCTGTGTACCTTTGCCCACCAGTATTCTCTAACTGGTTATGCAGTATGTTCTGCTTTCATTTTTCAGTGTACTATGAATTATGATCTATTTACTTTTTTTGATTTTTGTGTATGAAACAATGTCTTTCTTCTAGGCAGCTCCCATTCCCATGTGGCACCTGTCAGATGCTAGTAACAGGTGTCTAACTTACTGTAGAGCTTTGTTTTCACTGGGAAAATGTGAACAACTGACAAAAATGCAGATGTTCATGGTGTCTTCCAAATGCTAGTTGTGTATTTATGTTTTTATCCCAGGGATGAGTGATCTTGAAAATTCTACAAAATATGATAACTTTTTTCTTATTATTGGCTTCCCTCATTTATTCTCATTTGATATTTTTTAATTGAGTTTAGCAGATCATAATTAAATGATTACTGTTTTCAATTCAGTAAAAAAGCTAAAAGCTATTTTTTATAATTAAAAGAAATTGTCTCACAGATGTTACACCAATGTCTTTGTTGAATTGAGGGTACTCGTGATTGAAGGTTAAATAAGCAGAATAGAGGGTGTTGTCCTTTTTTAAAAAGTTATCCCATTTGTGATTATTTTTCAGATAACTAGAAGCCTTTTAGGCTACAATTCACTAAGTGATAACACACACACACAGTTACAAAATTTATATAATTGTGTAAATTACAAAATTTATGACCATATAATTACAAAATTCATGACTATATATTTATGGTCATAAATTACAAAATTTATGACCATATAAGGGTAGTCTGGTGCCAGACTACCCTTATATGGTCATGATAAATTATCTTCTACTAATTATGTATGCTGAATGATAAGGTTCCCTAAGGATATCCACTTGAGTATTACTTTTTTAAATCATTCTTTCTGTGAGTTTTTAAAAGTTCTGTTTGCTAAGGAGTACCTTTCATAAGAGGATGCTACTATGAATTGACAGATTACAAAAGACAGTTAATATTTATCTCATTTATTAACATAAAATATATAAATAATCATTTTAAAAATTTTAATTTTGTGTTTATAAATGAGAGCAAAGCTCCAGATCAGTTTGCTTGGAAAATTTATGATTTTATAAATGAAAGAGGTTGCCATTATGGCTAACAGCTAAAGATTTAGTCATATGTATCATTTCGAAAAGAACATAATGGACAAAGCTGGACACAGAAGCTAATGAAAAAATAAATACAAATACTGTATATTTTTTCAGAAAAAACTTAGTGGGCCTGATGTATGTTTTTAAAATTGAAATTTTTTTTTTAATATTTATTTTTGATGAAATTCTGTAATTCAGAAATTGTACACATCTCTGCATTTAATTTTTGTTTTTTGAGGACATTTTGGGTTCTCTAGTTATGGTGCGTGAAAGCTCATTGTTCCTTGTTCTCAAATTATTCAAAAAATGTTATCAGTGTACTTTTGAAACAAACATAAACCAACTTTATTTGAAAAGAAAAAAAAACAATAATTGTAGCCTGAGGAGACAGCACAACTAATTTTGTAGTTAGCTGTTCTGCACAAATAAATGCAAATACTGAAGAGTGAACATTACATAGAACTATTTTTTTGTCCTTTTTCAAATAAATGGTTTATTTTTGTTTCAGAAGTGTGTGATAACAACTTTAGAATTGAGAAAAAAGCAATTGATCATGCAAAATTCAAATTTGGAAATCATAAAATTAAATAGTAATTAGTCCAATTTTAATATCAATTTCAAGAATTTTAGCCTGAATACAACAAAAGTATTTTGTTGTATTTAGGTAGTTTAATTTAATCTAGAGAACAAATAGTCTAAACCTTGAAAATAAGAGATGTAGACCCCGATGCCTTTTAATTGGAACACCTTGTATTGTGTGTGTTTTTTTTACAGTACACATGTAGCAGATGAAAATTAGTTTAGTTAATTTTTATATATTATTATATTATTATAATTAGCCATGTGGTGCAAGGAAGCCTGAGGTTTATGCAGCACCAGCCCAAAAAAAAAATTTAGTTACCCTGAGAGAGAGAGAGAGAGAGAGAGGGGGGGGGGGGGGTAGAAGGAATCGCCAAGAAAGATTGTTTGTTTGTTATTTGGTTTTTAGGAGCATTAGAAACTAAGGCTATATTGCTCCGGGATATGCGGTGGTCATTGCCTGACCTTTCCGCATCCTCCGTATTTGGTGGTTAAGGGCTTGAACCCTGGTCAAATCAAGAAGTGTGTGCTACACACTGGTTGCTCCTTCCCACCTGGCTACAGAGGCGCCTGCCAAGAAAGAGAAGAAAGATTGATATCCAGCTCAGGACCCTGGGTGTGCCAAGCCCATACTCACCAGACGTGAGCCGCTGGGGTATATAACCTAATGTGGAGTGGCATGTCATTTGGCCTACATTGTAGATAGAAATTACTCGATTAACAATGCAGTGGTTACTAAAGTTATGATTCAGGATATGAATGTGATTTTTAAATATTTGTTTTGCTAACACTGGAGATTTTAATTGTGTTTAATCAGGGTAAGAAATAGAGTAGACCCTAGATTTAATGGACTTTGTGTTTAACAGGCAAAAAAAAAATTGACTGGCACCAGACTACTCTTATATGGTCATGATAAATTATCTTCTAATAATTATATATGATGTGCTGATAAATAAAGTCAAGGTAAATAAAAGTAATGTTTTTTATTGTTTAACTTTATTTGTTTCTGATATATACAGTATAACTGTTTAAATTTTAAATAATGTAGGATACAAATGTTCTGGAAAAATAACTTTTGATTTAATGGACATTTAGCAACAATTGATGCCCCTTTCCAACTGTTAGTCCTTAAAATTGATAGTTTGAGATACTGAGATATTGATGGTATTGCTAAAATAATGGTTCTAAAGCAGTGGTTGACAACCTCTGCACCACCAGCATGAACCCATAGCCACACATTTTAATTAATTTAAAAAGATTAAAAAATCTGCTATGCAGTTTCAATTTAAGCACCTTACAAGCATGGTTGTAGTGTGCAGCACAGTTTTGCATTCTGATTATCGATATATCAGTACATATACCTGTAACACCTGAAATTTCAATTGCCATTCTATTTGCATTTGGTTCTTCCTATATGTACATACAAATATTTTCTCAAATGAAATATATGTTAAATCCATTAGATTCTAAAGATAAAAATTAGTGTAGTTACTTAATTTTTATATATTATTATATTATTATAATTAGCCATGTGGTGCAAGGAAGCCTGAGGTTTATGCAGCACCAGCCCAAAAAAAAAAAAAATTGAGTTACCCTGAGAGAGAGAGGGAGGTGGGTGGGTGGGTGGGTAGAAGGAATTGCCAAGAAAGAGAAGAATGATGATATCCAGCTCAGGACCCTGGGTGTGCTGAGCCCAGGCTAACAACAAACAATTCAGAATTGTGTGTAGTTAAAATTGCCAAAATATTAACCAGATTTATTAAACCTTTCTAATGAAATTCAACATCAAGGAAGCCATTAGAAATTCTTTCACTTCATTACTACAAATTATATTTAAAAATGTATCATTAAATATTATTATTACTATGTGTATATAAATAACTTACCTAATTTAATTTTAAAATAAAAGCTTCATGAATGATTTTTTATTTATTAATTACATTTTACATAATCTATAATATGTACACCACATAGGTTTCATTACTGATTCTGTTATGACCCATAAAAAAAATTTGAAAAGTAAGTTGTGACCCACCATAGAAAAAGGTTGCTGACCACTGTTCTAAAGGTTACAAGTGCTTGCTTGGTGGCAAAACTATCGTATTGCTAGTTTGCTGCTATGTAGGCCTAAGGAATTGGGGTCCTGGTGGCAAGTTCAGCATGGTTGCTTAAGATCATGTGGAAGCTGTTTAACAACCTGGTGGGGACCTAGCATTTATAATTTTGCCACTGAATATGCAGTAATAATGAAGATATAATTTGATGATTTATATGGATGACATATTTAGAAAGATTACTGCAGACAGCATAGTGATTTTGATTGAGTGAAACTTATGTTGTCTGAAAATAATATCATAATGTATAACATATTCAAATTGTGTCATTTGGGTGAAGGGGATTTCCCACTCACCTCAGTCTTGTGCTGAAATCCCTCTCCATGAATAAAAAACCACTATTTGGTATGTTTTTTACTTTGCAATTTTTGATTGGTCCATATTTCTTTAAAGAAGAAGTTAATGGGTTACTCAAAACTGCTATAATAATTGGATCAAAATATACCAACCATAGTTTTTGTCTGAATTAGATAAATGAGGCATCCTTGACAGAACTATATTCCTTTGAAGCATAACTAGTCTTTTGAAGAATGCATTTGGCAGTAATCTCATTAGCCAGAGTTTTGATATTAAATGGCCTCTGCAATGTCATGGCATAAATTCCTGTGACTTTTGTGCTGTGAAACTTCTTGAAAGAAGAATGCTTAAAAATCTAGCCTTTGAATTTTTAGAATTTAATTGTGCAATTAGCTTTTCCAATATTGATCCAGTTTCAATTAATCCAGAATGCTAACTCTGTGAATTATTTTATTTCTTGTACAGCCTTAATAAATTAAAATGATGTGGCATATCAAACTCTGAATTCAGGCTATGGGAACTTTATCCAAAACAAATATTTTTACAATACAGTGCAATCTTGATATTATGCAGGTATCAGGTGACAACTTTAATATTCTCATTATAAGCAAAGTATATTATAGCCAAAAACATTTTACCATTTTTTTCCCAGTTTTTTTTTTAAACACAAATATACCTTACTTAGTAAATAAATACTTCATTTGCTAATGTTTTATGAGTATACAGACTAAAAGACAAAGTATTTAAGGTTATATCATTCCCTTTACATCCTACTAATACACAATGCCATTACAGACTTGCATTTTATGCATCTGTTCTGAAATAGCTATGTAATTTAGTTTGCTGGAATTCTTAATAGTGGTCAGATGCGGTAAATGAAGATGTTCACTATCACTCTGATGTTGTAACCACCCCATTATATCATTACATTTTTCAAGCACTTTGTTCATTTCTGGTGTGTTGTGGTTTTTTTTTTTTTTACATGAGTCATCCACATTATCTTCTGAGTCATTCCCTATGTCACTGGCTTTCTGTTTGTTGATTGACTTCTCACTGTTCACAGAGGCTAAGATTTCTTTCTCGCTCAAGTACTATGCAGCTGAAGCTTCCGCATCCACCTCCATCCAAGCAGCAGGTCATTTGCTCCAAGACTGTCCAAGTATGTTACAGGCAGCCTTTGCTTTTTGTTCTGAAAATGCTGCTAATTCAAGGTTATTAGTGATCTCGTCTTTTCTCATACTTTTTTTTTCCCTGCAATTTTCAGTTGCTGTTGAGCTTACTTTCTCCCATGCTAATCCAATATTCTGTGCAACATCTCTCAGTGTTAATGTTTTCAGAAATTCTAGAACTTTAATTTCTGAGTTCACAACACCAGCAAATAGCTCACCAAAATAGTAGACTTTGATGGCTCAAATAATGCCCTGATCCATTGGCTGAATTGTCGAGGAACACAACGCTCCTCAGCAGAAATGCAACTCTGATCTTAATCTTTTGATTTCGGGACATCAGCCAAACAGTATCGAACAGTAACAGACTGTTTTCCTACAAGTTTTTTTTGAAAGCAAGTGGCATTGCACCAATGGTAAAAACTTACTTTCAAGTCATGAAACAAAAATATCACTTGTCATCCAAGCATTGTAACTATTTTTATATATCACATCTTTGTCATTATAACACCAGGGACTTTTACTGATGCATAATGGCTTAACTTGTGATTTTTCAGTCTTATTTGTTTACAGTAACACAGTAATCTCTCTTTGTTAGTTTTCATGCCCACTTTGTTGGGTGACTTTATTATTATTAGCCATATGGTGCAAGGAAGTCTGAGGCTTATGCTGCACCAGCCAAAAAAATAGTTACCCAGAGAGAGAGAGAGAGAGAGAGAGAGAGAGAGAGAGAGAGAGAGAGAGAGAGAGAGAAAGAAAGAAAAGTAGATGGGAATCACCAAGAAAGAGAAGAATGACGGCATCCAGCTCAGGACCCTGGGTAGGCCAAGCCCATACTCACCAAATGTGAGCTCCTAAGGATATTTGTCAGGGAAAAGTTTATAGTATGACTTTTGTCACAGTTGTACAACTATTCATTCATCTGTGAATTCTCTGGAATCACATTATGCAGAAATTCAGGAAATGCTTCTGCTGCTGTAATATCACCAAATGCAGATTTGCCTACAAGATTAACCTGGGACATCCCATAACAGGCCTTTCATCTCCAACTACCCTTCAGAAGCTTTAAATGTGTCATCATCTCCACTAAGTAGTTTATGAAATTTAAGTGCCTGTGCTTTCAAAATTACCTCATTTATCGGTACTCCTTCACTATGCTTCTGTAGAAAACACTTGTATAAGCATTGGTCTACATCACTGTTTTCACAAAGTGCAGTGTTCTTTATTTGTAGGCATACTTCATCTTCTATAGAGTCTACAAATGAACACAATTTTTCTGCCTCTTTTATCCAACCACTGATCATTCCAGCAAGTGTAAAATTCCTTCTGGAATTCTACACTTGCAAAATATATTGCATTTTGTTTCATCACTGAACTCTTTAACTTTCCTTCAACTGTATATATATATTTTTTTTTATTTTGGTGGCCATTGCTTCAGTCTTACTCATTTACTAATTTTGCTATGTATTTTATTTCTGATCCCCTAGAATTTACTGTTTTGAGAAAACTAAAAACCAAACTGTCCAGCTTATCATACTGCCAAAGTGAAGTCACATGATTTCTTCATAAATCACTTGTCAGTTCACATATTTTTGTCTAGTTTAGCCCTTATTGGTTTTTGCTATCCTACATTTAACTTTTAGTTGAAGAAAGGATGTCATGTGCTGTGATTTACAAAAATTTACTTTGTAACTAATGTAATGCACTTGAAGAATGGTGGCTGTAGCTGTTTATAATTAGCATTCCACTGAATACTTTTTTATTGCATCTCTAGCTGAGGGGAGAAACTGGGTGTATACAGTAATTAGTCCCTAAATAATCCTGTTGTTTATAAAAAAATTACTCTGCTACTGAATATATTGAAACAAATATATGGCAATTTTTAGCTAATTTCCCCTCTTGGAAATGCAGTAGTAGAATATACAGTAGATATGGATATACAGGGTGGTTCATAAATGATGGTCAATAATTTAAAGGTGAAAAGTACAAACTGAAATAAGCAAAAAAGTCCCAGTGAACGTTGGCTGCAAATGAACCGTTTTAGAAATAATGCACATTTTCTGTTAAGATCTGCCACTGTCTATGGGAGCACTGGTTTAGCAAAAAGCTGTGAATCCTTGGCTAAGGGTGGTTTTATTAAACATAAGATAATACATTTTTAATTTTTGGTTTCAACACCACAGGATTTTACAGATGTTACATGTTACAGGATGTTCTTTCTAACACCCTTTCCTCAACATCAGGTGTTATGCTTCTGGGCCTACCTGCTCGTACTCCATGTGCGAAGTGCCCATGTGCTCTAAGGCATTGATGTACCCTGATGAATGTGTTCCTCTTGGGGCTGCCTTCAGCAGGGAAATGCTTCTTGATGCAAATGTGCAGCCTCGAGTGTACTGCTGTTGGCTTTACCATACATGAAGTGCATGTCCGCATATTTTCGTTGCTGTAACCTCTTTCCATGTTGACTATCCTTTGACGAGTACTAGTATGCCTGCTATGTCTCAGAGCACTGAGAGAGAGGGGAAACGAAGAGAATGAGCATAACCTAACCTAAACAAACAAGTCAGTGGTGGATCCCACTAGAAATGTGCAATATCTCGAAAATGATTCACTTAAGGACCCATGTTTACTAGGCTTTTTTTGCATATTGTGTTCTGTTCAGTTCACCTGTAAATTATTGAGCATCACTTTTGAAACACCCTATATATAGTATTCACTTTTTTCAGTTTCCATTATGAAATTGCTAGTTCTTTGAACATACTACTTTTTTTTCATAATTCATTTTGGGGAACGTGATCACGCCTGTGGTATATCTGAAAATGCAGTATGAAGAGTTACATTATATCAGGGTTGCACTGTATTTTGTATTCTCCTAAGGTATGAATAAATATCCATTTGTAATATTTAAATTCATCATGAAGTTATTTTAAATACAGTACTATATTTTTTTGCTGTCTTTACAGACTTAGTCAGTAATAGATATCAGTTTAAGTTTCGGGTGGTTGAAAATTAATCTGCCAGCTATGAAATATCTAAAAGCAACACAGAGAAAAATAAGTCAGATATTATGTAATGGATATAAATTGCCATTTAAAAGGAATAAAAATGAATTATATAAATCAAAAACAATGACACAGCCATGTATAGCATTAACTGAATAGCTCTTTCAGAGCTAATTGAAAGGTATATTAATACAGAAGCTTTGGCGGAAATGGAATGACTAAGAATCACTGATTTTTAGCCTTACAGCAGATGCACCAAAAAGTCAGATGAGCAGATGCAAACCAGTGTTTGCCATCGAGAACACTGTCCTTTAAAATCAGTTTCAGAAATTGCGAGGCTGTTGCTGTGAATTTTCTCAACATTGCACCCCAAATAAACAGAAATTTTAAAAGAAGTATAATGTGCCTGTTAACAGGAGAGACTGTTTTTATAGGGATGGGATACACTTGAATGGAAGGAGTGCAAGAATATTTGCTGATGCCTTGATCAGAGAACTGTTAGAGTGGGGGATACACAGACTAATAGATTAACAGCAGCCACAAGCAGAGATGAAAGTTATTAGTGTGCTGCAGAAGCAGCTCAAGAATTGCCCTCACCTCTGGGACATGATCTGCCTGTAGGGCATAGTTTCAGTAATTATCAAAGCATGCTTAAGGTCGTTGTACTTCAGATTTGATGAATTTGAAGTACTGGTTAAGTATTCAAATGTGCACATTGTAGGGATATTGAAAGCATGATGCTACTTAAATGTACAATGCAGAATTTGAATATGATAAGTATGATGTGTACAGAAAGGGTAGACAGGATAGAAGGGAGGTGGAGTTATGCTCTTTGTTAAGTAGCACAGAATTTAAAGCAGGACATGCAGTTGATGTGGATGGTGTGACATAAACCATAAAGACAAAAGTGAGAGTAGGAGTATGTTATAGGCCAAATGATTGTAATGAGCATAACAAACAACTATACAGACAAATAGTGGCCCAGAAAATCAGAATGTCTTATAATTGGAGATTTTAACTTTCCAGATATTGATTGTAACTTGTGAGTTAGTCACTCCCACAGTAGCAGAAATTTTCTAAATTTATTTTTCTGGATGACTGACTGTCTTCAATAGTAGCGTGTTAGAAAGGCAACAAGAGAAAGCAATAATCTTGCTATGATTAACATCAATGACTCTTCATTCTCCATGCATTAAGAACCTCTAGATAAAGAACTGCCAGGTGGCAGTAGTCATAATATATTGGGTTGGGATTTACCTAATAATATAACTCCTCTCAAGAATAAAAGGAAGGTTTTTGCTTTCATAAAGGTGACTATAGTAGTCTCAAACAGTTTTTAAATTCTTTTCAGTGGAACCAACTTATGATATTACCAACTAAAAATTCTAAATAGGAAGCATTCAGGGAAGTATCATAGAAGCTCCTAAGTTTTTTTTTTTTTTTTTTTTAATAACAACTGATATTGTTAAATGTTTACTTGAGTGATTAGCAGATGAACTGATGAGACTAGTGGCAAAGAAGAAAAACACACGGGATTCTTATAAATTATCAGGGGACACAGAAACCTACAGTAAGTACAAACTAGTCTGCAATCAAGTCACGAAAGCGGGAGGGGTGTTAGGCAAGTTAAGGCAGGTTATGCGAAGTGTCATTAAGAATGCAAAGAAAAGTAGCAAAAGAGTAGAAGTTGAATTTGCTTATGCTAAAATTAGAGAGAAAGGGATGAACCACATCCTGCCCATATTAGATAGAAATTTCATAACTGTTGATGATCTTGTTCAGTCTGCTGACAAACTGAATAAATATTTTGCATCTACATTCATCATGAAGTTTTTAGAGATGGAAACAACAGAAGTATACCAAGTTATAAATGAGAGCTAAATAATTTTGTGAAACCTGAGAAGAAAGTGGAAGAGAAATTGTTGAAGTTAAAAGTAAATAGGCACCTGGTCTGATGGAATCTTTTAATTATATTAAAATAAATAGCATAAGAAGTAAACAAACTTTTGGCCATAATTAAAAGAGCATCCTTGGATTCAGAGGAGGTCTCTACAGATTGGAGAAGTGTAAATGTCTCTCCTTTTCATGAAGGGGATCAAAGGGTAAATTATGGTAATTTGGATGTGTAAAGTTTACACATCCAAATTATGGATGTGTAAACTTGGCTTCTGTTCCAGGGAAGGTAATGGAATGAGTGGTTAAAGTAATGAAGGATCATCTCAACAGGAATGCATTTATGTAGAAATTAGTGTGGATTTTTTAGTGGATGATCTTGTGTGACCAATACGATTAGTTACCGTGACCCAGTAATAAAGGAACCGGATTAAAATAATAATTTTGACAACATATACTTAACTCAGATTGCATTAAAGCTTTTGACACTGTCCCACATGAAAGAATGCTGTACAAATTGGAGAAGTATTGCCATTTATGAAAAGTTACTGCTATGGATAATGGGGTGGTCGAGTGAAAGAAGGTGGTATGGATGGGTACTGCTCTTCTTGGGTTAATGTTTAATAGTGGAGAACTTTAGGGTTCTCCACTTTAGGTTTCCTTACTGTTTTAAGTATTTATTAACAATTGTTAATAAATGGAATTCTGTTAATATAAATTAGTTATCACCTTTTTTGTATCGTTTACATTTTTACCCAGATACAAGGTCTTAAAGCTGCCAATGGTATTAACTGCCTTACATGTAAATAATTTACAGATAACATAATTATGTAATTAGTTTATTATGATTCTGTAAAGCAAAATATGCAGAAAATATTCTGAATTTTATGAATATAGTATTTCATAAGGGTCTTTATAAGAAATAAACCCTTATCACTGAAAACTGATTTAATTGAAAGTTACTAATACTATCTAAATTATGTATTTTTTAAAGATTTATGCAAAAATTGAAATAATGGAATTGAAAATTGGAAATATACTTCAAATAGACCTATGTAAGTTTATGAATTAAAAAGACTGTTTTCTTTATGGTAGTTGAAAGACTTATAGAAATTGGCATGAGTGTATTAGAGGAGCAAGGTGGTGATAAAAATGATTTGAGGTAGGTTCTGATTCAGGAGTAAATGTTCAATTTTTATAGATATATATGTAGGATGATAATAAAGTAACTTAATGTAAAAAATGTGTAATTGTTTTGATATAACACACTGATTTGAGACATAATAACCAATTATATTGCAAGGACTGTTTACATGGCTACAATTATTTCTCAAAATGTGGTCCTTGTGATATACAATAATAGCTCCAGTTTGAATAATGGAATTATGGTCATTGGAGGAAAGATGATCTTAGGACACATCTCTGTTTAGCTCACTCTCTTTAGGTAGGCAGCATTTTTTGAGTCATATCTGTAGATGCAATCTTTTAGATTCCAACTAATAATCAGCAGGGTTCGAATCCAGTCTATAAGGTGACTACTTTGTATCAAAAGCTCTGCCGATGTTTCTTCTACCAAAATATGGCATTTAATAATGCAGTAACTCTCTGGATTATACATGGGGGGTCTGATTCTGTTGAAAGATTTTGCTCCAACATGCTTTTAAATTTCAGAATGACAATGTTTTCCAACATATCTCTGTACATTAGAAATTTCTTCAAAAAAAACACTCCAATCATGAAAGTGGATGTAAAACCACACCATACTGTTGGCTTCTTATTGTGTAATGTTAAGTTAACAATATAGTGTCTCATTATGTTTGTCAGTTATTGCATGTGGGTTTTCTTCAGCCCACATAACATGGTTATGCATAGTAACAGCATCTTAAGACTCAATAAAAATTTGCCAAGTGATTAACTTCAGTTGACTTACTATGTATAGTAGTAGTAGAGGCATGTGATGCAAGAAAGCAAGCTCATGTAACATCAGCCAAAAAAAAAAAAAAAAACATTTCACACATCCATTCCCTCTAAAAGTTTGTCCAGTTTATTCTTGAAATTATTTAAGCTATCAACTCCCAAAACGAGACAGATGAAAGTTTGGTCCAGCAATCAACTACCTGCTGGCTAAAGGCAAATTTCCATACATCTATTCTACAACTGTCTTTCCTCAGTTTGAATTTATGTCCTCTCAGGTTTGTAATCTGAGCAAGAATCCCATCAGATTTCAACCTGCTTAACCCATACAAGGCCTTATACACCTCAATCAGATCACCTCACAGGTGCCTAGTCTCCAGACATTGCAATTTGCAGAACGTAAGCCTTTCTTGGTAAGTGGACCCCTTCGTTCCCCTCACCAAGCTTGTTGCCCTTCTCTGTACTCCCTCAAGCAACTTTACAATCTTCCTAAAATGAGGCGTCCAGACCTGTACTCAAGGTGTGGCCTGGCCATTGCCTTATACAGAGGTACAATCACCTCCTTTTTCCTACTAGCAAAATTCCTATATATCATTGACAAAACCCCAAGACCCGCCCTGGCAGCCTGTCTGCATTGCTCAGAAAACTTCATATCTGACTGTACAATTACTCCCAGGTCTTTTTCATTTTCTACCACCCTAAGTGTAGTACCACACAGTAGGTACATTTCTCTGAGGTTACTGCTACCCATATGCAGTACTTTTCATTTGTCAATGTTAAACTTCAGTTGCCACTTCTCACCCTATCTGCCCAACTTTTCTAGATCCTGTTGCAGTAGCACACCGCCAATACTGTCATTTAACAACCCTGCCAATCTTTGTATCATCTGCAAACTTGGACCTTAAGCCTGATATACCTTCATCAATATCATTGATAAACATACAAAACAGCAGTGTGCCCAATACCAAACCCTACCCCACCGGACTCCACTAATAACATTAGTCCACGAAAAGCAGTGTCCATTGATTACCACTGTCTGTCTTTGCCCACTCAACCACCCTTTTATCTATTGTAGCAACTTGCCCTTAATACCATACTACTCCAATTTGTACAGTAGTCTTCCATGCACAACAGTATCAAAAGCTTTCCTGAAATTCAAGTATATAATATCAAAATTATTTTTTGCATCCAGTTCCTTTGTAACCATATCATGTTATCCAATCAAATTTGTCAGGCAAGACTTTCCTTTAACAAACCAATGCTGAGTCTGAATTATTACTAGAGTCTTGTCTAGATGATCCTGCAATGCTTCTTTAACCAGTGACTCCATTATTTTCTCCAGAACAGAAGTTAAACTAACAGTTCTATAATTACTCGTGTCATTCTTTGATCCCCTTTGATGAATTGGGGATACATTTGCACATATAGACTTGATGCAGTGTATCAAGTCTATATGTATGTCTAGCTCCTTGAAGATAACTGTGGGCTTTGTCAGACCATAAAATGCATTAAAGTTATTGTTGGTCATATTCAAGTTTGGTGATAAAGTATGCTAAATCTAGGTAAATGTCTGGGTCAGAAGACAGCAACTCTTAAACTGCTTTGATAAGATTGTGGTCATTGCTTTTACAACAAATTACTTTTTTTGCATTTTTAAATGTCTGGATATCTCTCTTGTGCTGCATTCTCCTACAAGTGAAGCCGAGGATAATATGTTTACAGTTTGGCTAATCGTAACAATGGTTTCTGCTTGTATCAATGGATAATTCTTTCATTTTTTTTTATCAGTAATGTATCCAGTCTCTTCTAACTGATATCAGTGCTTTCAGAGATTGAATTAAGCAAGAACTTTTTTTAACTTTTTTTCATTCTTTGTTCTCTTCTATAGACGTTGAAGGTAGCATTATTTACAGTCTTAGTAATAATAATGACTGACAAGAGAAATGCATTGTTCCAAAAATAGCATCACTTTGCTATTAATTCTACTACTTTATCTTTCATTCCTTATATGTGAATCATAGCATGCAATGCTTACCTTTTATGAAGTGTTTTTAAATAATGTATTACAAGTTAATTTGCATAATCTTGATTAATGTGTTCTTTATTTGCATATTTTCCTTTGAAGCCCTGCTATAAAACTTAGTTATTATTATATGGAGCATGTAAGAAGACAGTCTTGTCTCTCTCATTCTCATAGCAGAACAGGCTTTGCCTTCACAGTGAGGTGCTCTGGTTTGTCACCAAATGGGTTAATCTACAAACTTTTTTTTTGTTAAATAACCTATTATTTAAAAGATGAGACATTGCTATGACAGAGACCCCCTTTTGGGACTGTTAATCCCTCTTTAGATAGGAAGTGGTCTCTAGTGATTAGACAAGACAAAACAATTATAAAGAAGTTTTATTTGACATGTGCTGTCATGTGGTATATGAAATTAGACCTTCAAAGTTATAAAAAAGCTAATGCTCTGTTTTTATAATTTTTTTTTGTTTTCTTGTACGTATATTAATATATTTCCATTAAAATAATTAAATTTTTTTATGTTAAGTTACTTTATGAGCACCTGTAAAATACTTAACTGTTAAAATGTTTAATAAAAATAAATATTGAATGCAATACCAGGAGATTTTTCAAGATGTGTTGATTTCAAAATTATTTTAGCAGTTCAATGTTAATTGATATTAATATTGATTAATGCCAATTCATCATACTTTATTTAAGCTATACTTTCATCATTAAATATGACTTAATTGCAGATGATCATTATAGTTTTCATTAACAAAATTTTTAATTCTGATTCTTAAACTATATATTGTGTTTGAGGTGAAGAGTTGTGAATTTTATTTATTTCATCACTAAGAGAATTATAGATCACAGAAAAGGTTTAGGTCCAGATTGTTCAATAATGTTGTTGTTTGGTTGAAAAACGGATAGGAACTGACACGAAATCTGCGCATTTGGAAAATTATTCATCCAGAAAGATTAAGGTTGGCAGTTGAATATAATAAAATTCAACAATATAGAACTAGCTATTTTTGAGTAAACGATTTCATAAAATGTCTTAAGATTGATTTTTTCCTTCTAGTCTACATAAACCAAACCTGTCCTCATAGCTTATTAAATTGAAGTCTAAATATTTTTTGTAACAAAGATATCAATTTAATGTTAAAATTCAGATATTTTTTATAACAGTATAAGCATTCTTTATTATAAGGATTCCAATTTTGAATACAATACTACAAAACAAACTTTTTTAACCATTTATTTTGGGGACTGAAACAAACAAGCAAACAAACTTGTTAAGAAATCCAAGCTCTCACTTCCTTGTTTATTTGTTGTCTTAATATGTGATTATTCTAGATTCCAATTTGTAATTATAGCTAAGTATTTTTTTACTTTTTATACTTAAAGAATTAAATTATTTTATGCTTGTTGGAATTCAAGGATAAAATCATTTCTCATTAACTATAATTGTTGTTAATAATGTATTGTCTAGTCTTGACAATCAAGAAAGGAAGTGATTGAGATGTAAGAGGGATGATTATTTAATTCATGGACTGGTGCAAGATCCCAGCTTAATTTTCATCATCTGAATCTTCTGTGGATTTCTGCTTCTCGAAATACTCTCCCTTAAACTTACACACTTTCACCACCATCATACCTATACTTCTTGCTTCCGTTGTGGCTCTGCGAGTATTGTTGTGTCAGATGCAGAACGCTTGCCTTTCAGAGCTTTCTTCGGATGTGGAACAGGAAGAAATCACATGGGGCTAAGTCCAATGATTATGGGGGAATGTGGCAGAACCTCATCACCTATAGCAGTGATCACTGCCTGCACAACATTACCTGAATGGGGCCTGGCAGTGTCGTGATGGAGAAACCACCTCAACATCAGAAAGTTCTTGACGTTTCTTGTGAATGATGTGGTGAAGTTTGACTCTGAGAACCTCAGTGTTTACTTCCTTATTCTTGTTCCATGAGGCACAAAATGTGTAACAAGAATGCCTTTTATGTCAAAAAACACAAGAACCATTTCTTTGTCAGCTGAATATGAAGCTAGAAATTTCTTAGGGCTTGGTGAATCAGAATGCTTCCGCTCACTCGACTGTTGTTTTGTCTCTGGATCATACTGAAAAATCCAAGTTTCATCACAGGTTACTATTTGATTTAAGAAGTTTGACCCTGTATTATTTCAAAATGATCAATCACTTCTTTGCACAAGTCTACTCTTTGCTGTTTTTGTTCTTGAGTCAAATTATGTGGAATCCAGTGGGCACAGATTTGTGACATTTTCAGGTGAGCTTTCAAAATATCCCGAGCACTACTATATGGAATGGACATTCCAACAGCTAATTCACGAAGTGTAATTTGCCTCTCTTCATCCAAGATTTCCTGGGCTTTTGCGATTTGCTGGATAGTTGTTGAGGAAGAAGGGTGACCAGGTCTTGGGTCATCTGCAACAGACTCACGGACCTTCACTGAATCACTTGTGCCATTTAAATATGGCCATCCTACCAAGGCACCCATTACTATTGCTTCATTCATTACTCATTACTATATATGCTTCTTTAGCTGTTTCCGATGCACTTAAGCCCCGTCTGACACTATAATGAATCGCATATCACTGTTCAATCTGTATGTCTGACATGATGTTTTCTTCAAAATGATCATCGGTGACACGTGGCTAAAAAAAACTCTTCATTCAACACTAGCTCGATAAGTATTGTGCACACAGAGTCTGCTCAGTAACGATCAGGGAGAGCACCTCTAGCAGCAGTTATGGAAAGTTCGTGCAGTAAACATAAAATCTTGCACCAGTCCATGAATTAAATGATCACCCCTCATATTTTTAAGTCAGCTGTGTAAGTTAAGTCTTATTTTACTGTGGAAATATTGTTTATAAAGATTGTAAATAATAAGGTCCTTGCAAGCACCTTTTGTGGAAACTTCTTCCACACTTAAAAGCTGATGAGAAACTGTGTTTGAATTTAATTATTGAGGTTTTATTATTAAGAAAGCTTTCAGTCCATGATGCTATATTTCCCAATAATACCATATTAATTCAGATTTATCAATTGGAGATCCATTTAACTGTGATAAACTTTTTATTTTTTTTTTGTCTAAATATATAAATGTGCACCCATTTACAGAGGTTTAATATAGTATAGAGATAGTCAATATAGGCATGTTAATGATTTTCCCCTGAGAAAGCTGTGATCATCATTTATGATGCTAGTAGAGAAGTAGGCTGATAACTGATAAGAGATGGTCTCAATTTTTGTTAGACCATTTGTTAAGTAAATTGGAAGGAAATGGACAACATATGCATTTCCCTCCTCCTATAGGTTCCCAGCTATCCAGCTGACCTTTGAATTTCCCCAAACTGTCAGCCTCTATTAGGAAACCGTATCCTGTTCAGTGGTGTATTGTCCTGTGGTGTAGATAGTGCAGCTTAAGTGATTTTTTTTCTATGATTGATGGAAATGAAAAGTAAATTATCAAATATTATAATACCATTTAATTACTAATTGCTTAACTAAATATATATAAAAGCAATTGTTTTCACTTCACCGAACATACCTTCCAACATAATATTCACTCCAAATTTTGTAATAGTTTATAATCAACAGTGCATGAAATGAAACATGTATTTAAGACACTGATTTACTAAATGAAACAATTGTTGATAGTGTCAACACTGTCATAATACAATTTACTTATTTCTTTCTGGATTTTAATAACAGTCGAAATATAACATGTATTTAACATTTCTGCTGTGATTAATATAATAAGCAAATGGTAATAATTCACAATTTATGTATTTAGTAACTGATAACAAGAAAAAGCAAAAATCTACAACTTTTATTGACCAACTGAGAACATTTTGCATCTGCACGTCCTCCGTATTGTTCTTTCATTCCTTGAATCAGCAACAAACATAATATCCAGTGCTTAAGCTACACAATATCTGCTATATGGTTAGTCAGTGGGATATCTGTGAATAGAAGAAATACTATTGTTGGATTTTTATTGGTTTCATTTTAATGATATTTGGGATGACTTGACAAAACTTTAAAAAGAGCCAAATATAAAATTCTGTAAAACTCCATCCGATGGAAGTCAGGTTGTTACATATGGGTGGATGGATAGACAGACAGTGAAGACAAATACATGCTTTATGCATAATGCTAATGTACCTAAAGAGGGTGGTGGCAAAGTCCTTAATTTGATCCACTGCAGGAATTCCTTTTCTTTAAATCATTCATAAATGATCATAAGTGGTAACGTTGGATAAAACTTTGTGCATTGTTGTATGTTGCAATTTTTTTTTTTTTTTAAAGTTTCTAAGAATAAAAGTTATTCAAACTTTGACAAATTTATTGTTGCTTCTATGAGGGCTGTTCAATAAAGAATGATCAAATTTTTTTTTTTCATTCACAACATACCTTTATTAATCATCCATAATTTGATGATCCTTTTCAAGTTAGTTCCTATTTGATGGAATGCACTTAGTCCAACGTTTTTGCCATTCTTCAAAAACATGGTAGAAGCCATTTTAACATGTGTTTGAGAATTGACTCTGATGTCTTTACAACTTCTGATGACTCGAAACATTTTCCTTGCAGCTCCTTCTTTAACTTTGGGGGAAAAATTGCAGGATGCAAGGTCAGGGCTTATAGGCCGGATAAGGAACACATTTGACTTTAATGCTGGTTAAGTACTCAATGACGGCATGAGCAATGTTGAGTTCTTGCATTGTCGTAATGCAGCATCCACCCAGTTGTAGTCATCTGCAATGAGTATGATTCTGCAAAGTTTGCAGTACAGTTATGTAGTAAGGTCCCATAACAGTCATATGATGTGGTGCAACATGCTGGTAAACCATTCCTTGAATGTCAAATAAAGAGAGGACTGTAACCTTTCCTGCAGAAGCTTTTACTTTTTTGGTGTTGACAATTATGTAGACTTCCAAAGAGAGCTTTGGTGCTTGCTCTCTGAGTGGTAATGAGAAGCCATATCCCATCCACAGTTATCACCTTGTGCAGAACCTTACCATCTTCAGTAACCATCTGTTGCAGCTCCCAATAAACCTCCATGCAAACTTGTTGTTGCTTAGGTGTGAGTAATCTTGGAACCCAGTATGCACAAACACATATCGTGTGCAAATAGTCATGAAGTCAAGCAGTGCTTATTGTTTCTGTGGTAACATCACTGGTTGAAGCTCTAGGACTGCTGATTTTTATGTTTGAATCACTTCCATTTTTAAACATTCTGAGCCACTTGCAAGCTGTGCTATATGGAAGCATAGATTCACCATAAGCCTCTTTTAACATTTCATACACTTTTGCTGATATTTTCTCGAGATGGAAACAAAGTTTGAGAGCAGCATACTTTTCCTCGCATGTCATGTCCATTATTATGTTGGTAAAACTGAACAGGCATAAACTTGACCAACTGCCAAGGTCACAACTGTGTGCACAAGTCAGCTGTGCAGTTGCTATGTAATGCAACTTGGTTTGGTCTTAAATTCTGCAGCTCAGATAGAAATAGCAAGCAGTACAGTTTATCATGAAAAATTATGATCATTCTTTATTGAACAGCCCTCGTATATATATATACACTTGTACATAGGCGCCTCTGTAGCCAGGTGGGAAGGAACAGCAGTGTTACATACGCTTCTTGATTAGACCGGGGTTTGAGCCCATCACCACCAAATACGGAGGATGCGGAAAGGTCAGGGAATGACCACCGCATATTCCCGGAGCAATATATATAGCCTTAGTTGCTAATGCTCCTAAAAACCAAATAACAATAACTTATACATATATTTGAATAACGTTTAAAATAGTTGGAAACTGAATCTTTCTTGATAAAAATAAAATAAATAGGTACAGCAAACATCAGAGGCAGCAAAAAGCATATTCCTCTACATGATGCTTGAAATATAACCATACAAATAAATTAGAATGAGAGTTAAAAATAATAAAAATGCCAGCAGTATGGCAAGACAAGAGCGAAAATGGTCAAAATTAAACTTAAGAATCAAACCAAACAGGGAGGGAAGAGAGAGGTAACAAGAGTAATAATATTGCAGCAGAAAATCTCTAAGATAATTTAGAGCATCTAATTATAAGAGCCGACCGGGCTAGCCGAGTGGGTAAAGTACCTGCCCGGCAACCCAAAGGTCGCGGGTTCGATTCCCGCCTCGGGCTTGGATCAAAGTACTGCAAAAACCTTGGGAGGTGCAATATGGCCATAGAAGCCGATGCGCCAACAACTACCAAATCAAAAAAAAAAAAAAAAAAAAAAATCTAATTATAAGAATAATAAATAATAATTCATTAAATTTTGAAAGCCAATTAAAATAGAAATTTAACGGCGCCCCCTCTGATGGGCACCAGGTCCAAATTTATGTGAAATATCACCAACAGAGATCTAGATCACTATGGTAAAATAAGACAAAAATAAACCAAAAATAGACTGACCATTACATCCCATCTCAACAGAAGACCACAAGGCCAATAATGGTCAGGGAATCGCTGCATTTTGATCGCTAGACAAGTCTCCGCAAAGGCGAGTCAATCGAAAGATCAGTCCACCACCCGATCCCCAGATCGAACTGGCAATGCAGAGGACTTGAATAGTGGTGGTCCTGATGCAGCGAAAATTAAAAATAGAACAGTTACGAGCACTCCAGTGCAAAGCCACACTACTGACAAAAGTAATCTTAACCAGTTTATATAGACGAAAAATTAACTATGGATGGCAGCACAGGCGCAGTGTTAGCAATTCGCCCACTACTGTCATGTAATATACTTATACTATATTTGAATAACGTTTAAAATAGTTGGAAACTGAATCTTTCATAATAAAATAAAAAGGTACAGCAAACATCAGAGGCAGCAAAAAGCGTATTCCTCTACATGATGCTTGAAATATAACCATACAAATAAATTAGAATGAGAGTTAAAAATAATAAAATAATGCCAGCAGTATGGCAAGATGAGCGAAAATGGTCGAAATTAAACTTAAGAATCAAACCAAACAGGGATGGAAGACAGGGGTAACAAGAGTAATAATATTGCAGCAGAAAATCTCTAAGATAATTTAGAACATCTAAATTTGGACCTGGTGCCCGTCAGAGGGGGCACCATTAAATTTCTATTTTAATTGACTTCCAAAATTTAATGAATTATTATTTATTATTCTTATAATTAGATGTTCTAAATTATCTTAGAGATTTTCTACTGCAATATTATTACTCTTGTTACCCCTCTCTTCCCTCCCTGTTTGGTTTGATTCTTAAGTTTAATTTTGACCATTTTCGCTCTTGTCTTGTCTTGCCATACTGCTGGCATTATTTTATTAATTTTTAACTCTCATTCTAATATATTTGTATAGTTATATATATATATATATATATATCAAAGATAGTTGAAACAATCCCATGTCAGAAATCAAAGCATAGCCCATAACGTTTGGTCATTTGTGTGGAAATAGAGATTATGCCACCTGTCTTTAGGTGCAGTGTGTGCTTTGCATTCACTGGACAGGCTGACACTCTGCATATGCACTGATGCTCCCAGCATCTGCCGTCTGGTGATTTTTTTTTACATTTTATTTTAGGCCTGTAGTAGTACTAGTAGTAATGAAAAATGATGCAAGAAAGCAAGCTTATGTAGCATCAGCCAAAAAAAAAGTTCACCCATCTGTACCCTCCAAGAACTTGTCTAGTTCCTCATTGAATTTATTCAACCCATTCACTTCCAAAACAACAGATGGAAGCCTATTCTAACAATCAGCCACCTGCTGGCTGAAAGCAAACTTCTGCACATCTTTCCTGCAATCATTCTTCCTCAACTTGAATTTATGCCCCCTCATGTGTGTAGCTTTGGCAAGTGGTAGAATACCATTAACATTCAGCTTACTCAATCCAGTCAAGCCTTTAAACGGGCACCTCTGTAGCCAGGTGGGCAGGAGCAGCAGTGTGTAGCACACGCTTCTTGATTAGACCGGGGTTCGAGCCCGTGACCACCAAATACGGAGGATGCGGTAAGGAATGACCACCGCATATCCCCGGAGCAATATGGCCTTAGTTGCTAATGCTCCGAAATAACAAACAAACAAACATTTCAAACCTTTAAACACCTCAATCAGCTCTCCCTGTAGGTGCCAGGTTTCCAGACCCTGCAATTTGAAGAACTGAAGCTCTTTCTGGGTAAGAGCACCCTTTTGTTCCATTCACTAATCTGGTTGCTCTTATCTTCATCCATTCCAGCAGAGCTACATCCTTCCTAAAGTGAAGCCTCTAGACTTGTATACGTTACTCAAGATGCAGCCTAACCTTGGCCTTCATGGCCTGCTATCAGCTTCACTCTTTACTACTTTGCTTAGTTTTTTTAATGCTGTTTAAAGGCATTAGGGGCTTGGTGAGTATGGGCTTGGCACACCCAGGGTCCTGAGCTGAATATCATTATTCTTCTTTTTCTTGGTTGATTCCCTTCTACTTCTCTCTTTTGGGGTAATTCAGAATTTTTTTTTTGTCTTGTGCAGCATAAGCATCAGGCTTCCTTGCACCATATGGCTAATAATAATAATAATTATTATAATTATTATTATTGCCGTGGTCATGGTGCAAGCCTACAAGAAGCGCCACAACATGTACACAGCTTACATCGATTACCCCAAGGCCTCTTGACTCCGTGCTTCATAGCCGGCTAATAGAGGCACTGAACATCTACAAAGTCAATCCGATAGTGACAAACTTCCTAGGAGAAATGGAGTCCATCATTAAGGTCGAAAACATCACAACCAGGCCAATTCCCATCAGGAGAGGAATCTTTCAGGGAGATGCCCTGAGCCCATTGTGGTTCTGTCTAGCACTTAACCCACTATCTACTATGCTATGCTCAATAGTAGCAAGTATGGATATAACCTCAAAGAAGGAAGGAAGAACCTGTACACCCTCACCCACCTGATGTACATGGATGACATCAAGCTCTACGCGGGAACCGAGAAGCACCTCCAGCAATTACTCCAGATCCCGAAGAATTCAGCAATGATATTAGGATGGAATTTGGTCTAGGCAAATGCAAGACCCACGTATTCCACCAGAGAAAATTAGTCAACCGAAACTACTAGCTGCAGACTGGTAAAGAGATTGAAGCCATGGCAGAGGGAGAGGCCTACAAATACTTGGGGATGATGCAGGCTCAGCAGTTACAGCGCAAGGAAGTTAAGGTTAAGGCCTGCCTGACCGAAAAGTACCATCAGAGACTCAGAAGCCTGCTGAAAGCAAAGCTGAACGGAGGGAACACAGTTAAAGCCATAAACACCTATGTAGTCCCAGTGCTATCATACTCCTTCGGGGTCATAGATTGGACTAACACTGAGCTGGAGGATATCATGAGAAAGACAAGGATAATGATGACTAAGAGAGCCGCCAACACCACCCGAAATCTTCCATGGATAGACTGACAATTGCCTGGGAAGGAGGAAGAAGGGGCCTGATAGACCTCATTGGGCAACAGAAGATAGTGATAGTTAACCTGAAGGATTACTTCCAGAAAACACAGTAGCACTCCACCAGGCCATAAGGAAGATAGACAAGCGGTATACCCCACTCAACCTAAGCAAGGAGTCCCCCCAACCAGGAGGTACAAATGAAGCTAGAAAGATGGGCAGAGAAGACACTCCATGGCAGACACTACAATGATCTCCATCAAGATCATATAGATAAAATTGCTTCCAATGCATGGCTCACAAGCGGGATGCTCTTCCCCGAGACTAAAAGATTCATGCTCGTCATCCAAGACCAGGTAATCAACAGGAACTGTAAAAAATACATCACCAAGGAGCCTGGAGTGTTCGATGACACATGTTGATGATGCCACCTGGCCTCAGAAACGATCCAACACATCACCGCGGTATGCAAGGTGATCACCCAGACTGAGTACACACATAGACATGACCAGGTAGCCAGGATAATATATCAGAAGCTAGCAAGGAAATACCAGTTGATCGAAGAAAGTGTATTGTACTACAAATACGAACCCCAGGCAGTACTAGAGATCCCAACCCACAAGCTGTACTGGGACCGAACCATAATAATGGATAGGACAATCCTGCAGAACAGACCGGACATAACCTTATGGACAAGAAGGAAAAGGCTACCTACCTATCTGACTGACATAGCGGTACCCAACATTGGCAACTTGCAGAAAACCCATGGGGAAAAAATCAGGAAGTACACGAACCTAAGACAGAGATCAAAGAGATGTGGCATATGCAACAAGTAACGATCATCATGTCAACCACAGGTATGGTGCCAAAGACCCTACATAACAGCCTAGCAGCAATAGATCTCCCAGCAAACACCTACAAGGAACTCCAGAAAGTTGCAATCCTGAACACCTGTAGGATAGTCAGAGAGTTCCTCGACCAATATTAACACCAGACATAACAACAACCACCCTGTATACTTGGTAGCAATACCCGTCATGAGGTGGAACCCCCCAGTCAGAGAAATAATATGAGAGATAATAATTACAAAACTGAGAATCTAAAATGTGTGCAGAGAGAGAGAGAGAGAGAGAGAGAGAGAGAGAGAGAGAGAGAGAGAGAGAGAGAGAGAGTGAGCACTTCACAGCTTAGTGATGAAGTATTAGTTGGTATTATGTTCTATATTACCACTGTTTTATGTCATTCTATTTCACAAGCAACTCTTGCATTCTGGATTTTTTTTTTTTTTTCTTTTTGAGATTTCCAAATGTCTCTTAACCTAAAATTTTTCTCATTGTCTACTGCAGACGATGCCTGAGCAAATGTGCGTAAAGAGTATGCTTTTAAATTCAAAATAACACCCTGATCCGTAGGTTGGATGAGTGAAGTCATTTTTGGCAGTAGAAATATGACTCTCACGTTCAAATTGAAATTGTCTAGATGCGTAGGATGTCCAGGAGCATTATCTAATAGAAGCAAAATCTTGAAAGGAATGTCGTTGTCTTTGCAATATTTTTCAACTTCGAGAGTGAAGCAGCATTTAAACTAGTCCTCAAAGAGAGATATGTTATCCATGTTCTCTGGTTCAATCAGAAATGTACAGGTAGGGCGTCTTTATTGATGTGCTTAAATGCACGAGGATTTCCAGAATGGCACAGAAGCAGTGGTTTTAATCTGTAATCTCCTGCTGTATTAGCCCCAAGCAAGAGTGTGGCCCTATCTTTTGAAGCCTTGAAACATGGCATTGTCTTTACCTCTTCGGCAATGTATGTTCAATCCGGCATTTTTTTCCAATACAGGGCAGTCTCGTCAACGTTAAAAATTTGCTGCGTTGAATAGCCGCCTTCATCAATAATTTTTTCCAACACATCACAAAATTTCTCTGCAACCCAGAATCGGCACTGGCGACTTCACAGCATACTTTAACATTGTGGAAACCAGCACGATGCTTGAACCTATTAAACCACCCGTTGCTTGTCACGAACTTGGCTTGGGGTTCGCTGTACTTATCTTTAATATCTTCATGAATACTTGTTGCTTTTGCTTGAATGGTCATTAGACTCAGGGGCACTCGATGAGTTTGAAAGGAAACAATGGTGGTATGTTGTAGTTCAAACTTTCTCCAACAGATAATGGTACAGAGATTGTCCAGCAGGCTGAGAGGTTGCAAGTAACAATTAGTTTTGTTAGTAGTGTCAACGTTCCATGTCACAATTTTGCAATGGAGCACTCGCTTCTGAATATGATTTTCCATCCATATTATTAACAGCTGTTCCATCTTTGATATAGCACCTTGAATGCTGTTTTGTGATCACTGTTGGTCTTAAGTACGTTGATCGTTTGACATGTTCTTTTATCGTGCACTGTCCTTTAAAATAATATTCACTGTTGAAGCAGTGAGACCTAATTCCCTTGCAAAAAAAAAATAGATGACAAACTTTGTCCTGCTTCCTACTTCTTAATCATTTTCATCTTCATTTCTAAATTAAATTTTGTTTCATTTCCTGGCACTACCACCACTTGCACTTTTGCACTTTTCATTGGTCACTTTCCCTTCATCATTGTAATACGTAAATAGGAATGAAGAGAAGTTTCTGAAAATTTGTTTTTTATCTGATTGATGATTTCAGTGAAGGGGAACACGTTTCACCATAATAGCGTAAAAACCCACAATTGCAGTTATCATGATTATCGCAAATGCAATAAGATCGAGTTTACTACCCGTTTATAATTAGATGCACTTTTCTGTTAGTGAATCTAATTATAAACCCAATAAACCGGAAAGTGCAAATTATTTTTATTGTTTTATGCTCGTGACCTCCAGAAACGTACTTTAGAAAAATATCACAAAGGCATTCAAAATTGATTCTTATAATGGGAACATATGTTAATGATGAAAGAGTAGTGCAATTTCCATTATAAATATGACCTTTTAGAGAGATAAATAGCTTAGTAATATAGCAAAATTTTCAACTTCTAAGGATATGGAATGAATTACAAAAAAAAAAAAAAAAAAGTGTTATTGGGTTCACATTATGATATTTTCACAATACCTCCATTTATCCCTATGGATGCAAAATACATTTCCATGTTTTTTTTCAGTTTGCACTTGCTGGCAAAAACTTACGTAAAGTCGAATTTGTGTAAGTCAAGTATTACGTAAGTTGGGGAGTTCCTGTATAGAGAGAAAAGAAACTTAAAAATAAGAGTAATACAGGAGTAGAGTAATAAATATTATACAGTTATAATTAAATTAAATGAATAATTTTAGAGGACATAAATATAGTCTTAAATGTTCTATAAAGTTATCTCAGTAATTAATTGATAAGGAGGTAACTATGAGTTCTGTCAGTGAAGTTCCTGGACTGGTGCAATAACAAAACTTAATGTTTTGTCACCATAAACTGTTTTTAACATTTCATATGAATTTTGCAGATTTTCCCATTTTAAAGCAAAATTTGATATTTGTTCTTTGCTCCATTGCAAAATTGTGACATGGAATGTTATCACTACTAACAAAACTAATTGTTACTTGCAACCTCTCAGCCTGCTGCACAATCTCTACCACTATCTGTTGGAGGAAGTTTGAACTACAACATACCACCATCGTTTCCTTTCAAACTCATCGATCATGAACACAACAGCACCAGTCCAGGAACTTGATTGAAACACCTAGTATATTTACTTTTCATTTCTGTTAATCACAGGAAATGAAAAAATCATCATTCAATTTAAGAAAAAAAATCAAACACATCTGAAATGTAATGCACTGTGCACAACTATTTTGTTTTGATCGTATTTAATAATTTCTACCATAATATTATGGAATATATTAAATAATAATATTTTGCATAATTGCAAAATATAAAAATTTAAATTATGTAAATGAATGTTTATATATAAATGAAAATATGTAAATTTAATTTCATTGTACTTTCAGGTTAGGATTCCATTGGCCACCTTTTAACACTGTATATCATTTGCACCTACATGTCATTTCTCCTGTCAGCCAGGCATCATTTTTCTCTCGTATTATTTTTAAGCCAGATTCTTTGTGGTTTGTTACCGTAAGTTGCTGCTTTTGAGTCATTTACCTTTAATTTTATAAATTTTATCCTCTTTTTAAAAATAGCATACACTGAAAAAGTGATTCCTACATATTTTCAACAAAGAGGATACAGTATTTAGAAATCTAATACAAAATTTTGCAATGATTTTGATGTTTTGTAATTTCTCATTTTGGTTGTACGCATGAAGTTGGTTGGTTGGGTTGTGCTTAAAAATGTCAATTAAGTCTCCATCCCTTTCAACTGAATTGCCTTGCTTGTGTGTATATACTAATTTTTTTTTTAACTTCTTGTCTTTATCTCCCTTAACTTATTTGTAAACTGTAGAAAATAAACACTGTAATGTTACATGCAGTAGTGTGTGTGCGTGCACACATGGTCACTTATTATCTTAATACCAGTAACTCAAAGTATGCCCTTAAATGATTTTCTTCAGAATCTTATGAAATCTAAGGATGAATTTATATCTTCTCATTTCTAATTTAAGGGCATTGCAACTATCTTAATGCTTTAAGATGGTGAGTAACTTGTGCATAAATGATTAAATAAATTTGAAAATACCTCCTTTTGAACTTTAAATTATGTTGATTATTAAAGCCTATTGTTAAGGCCTTATTTTGTTAATATCATGACTGGAAATGGAAACATATTTTGAGACAGGAATCTAAAGATTATTTAGATGGTAGCTCTTCTGGTCTTGGCCACCTTTGTTAATTGAATATGATATTCTATAACCATAGACAGCAAAGTTACGAAAGAAGACCTGCCAAACTTTGAAAAGGCATTGGTCATTGAAATATTTGAATTAGTGGAAAAAGGTCTCAAAGTTGATATCAGTCAATAGACTGATATCAACTTTGAGTTTTGTGTTCACAACAATAGTCATTCACAATAATAGGCTGATAGATATGATATCATTATTGTTTTCTGCCATGATACTTATTATGGCAGTTTTTATAACATGTTCATCATGGCAGCAAAAATTTATTTAAAAAAGCTGAAAATTGATGAGGGTTTTTTACTTATTTTATTTATACACTATCTTCCTACATGATCATTGTTGAAACTTTTATCCACAAATGGCACCTTTCATTGGATAAAAAATGGGTTTGCAAGGAAAACGATGGCTTTGAATCTCTTGTTTGAGGGATTTGGGTGATGCTACTTCATAATTGCTTTTTTGGTTTCTGGTTCAAAGTGGCAGATCTATGTTTACTCACAGTGACAATCAGTAAACGGAAACACTTCCCCCATCTACAAAATATCTTGTAACTCTAAGTTTGGGGTCTTCAGTTTTGCTTGGGAATACTCACCAACCAGGATAACCAAATCATCTGTGAAGGCCACCATATCAGAACTTTTAGCTCAGTAGCAAGCCATTCATCCAGCACAGTGTTTCAGAGGAAGGGGCCAAGAATGGATCTCTGAGGGTATACCCTATAAATTGGCCTGGTGATTAGATATTACCAACAGATTTGTACTAGTGTATTATGGGTAATGTTAAGCACAAGGGCATCCTCAGTGCTCTAGCCTTGTTTAAAGCCATATTAACAGTTTGATGCCATGTTCGACCTGGTAGTGATTAGTGAGTCTATAACAGATAAGCCTTTCTAAGACTTTTCCCATAACTGGTAAAAGGGCGATTGGCCTATATGATCTTGGATCAGTAAGGGATTTACTAGCACCCTTATGTAGCATCTTCAGGACAGAATTTTTTCAAGTAGCAGGGAAGATACCAGTTTTTAAGACAGAGGTTGTATGCTTTAAGTAAGATATTTGGGTAAAGTTTCCAGAATTTTTTAGTGACCTCTGGTTCTATTAGGTCATAGCCAGGCCCTTTTTAAGAGCTATTCTCCTAATAGCTGATTCTAGTTCCTCAGATGTAAAATCATGTTCAGTGTGGTCATTGTCATGATTAGTATTTACTGCTAAGATAGCCTCCTGAAGTTCATTTTCTGGCCGGTGTCCTCAGGAAACAGTTCATTAAAGATATTCCTCAGTTTCATCCCAGCTGTAAGGCTGATTCCCATGGCTGTCAGTAGTGGTGTTTATTATCTCTTCCTCAGGGAGTCTCTTATGTATAGTTTTATACACCACATTCCAGGGATCAGAGTTTCCCATACTAGCAACCAAGTTTCTTCAGCATTCTCTTTTCCTTGTGCTTATGAGATGGTGTACCTGTTCCTGACTTCTCTATATTTATTTTTTAGAGCTTCCACCTCTGTTGAGGTATTACATTTTTTTATTGTACTAGGCACTCCCAGCTAGCTTTCCTAGCATCCCCGTCATCTGTTTACAGTACTGTACGGATAATTATAAACTTAGTCACTAATTAATACCTACTCCATTATATGACATTGAAGTTGTGCAGTTCCTGTGCCCCCTCCATTATAAGGCATTGAAGCCCTGCAGTTCATGTAATATAAATGTGAAGTCCTTGCCACAAAAGTAGTGAGAAATTGTAGTTATTTATTCAATCTCAATGTGACATCCAGTCTGGGAAAAGTCATTTTTAATAAATGAAATATAATCTGGAAAGCTGAATTCCATACCATGGAAGTATTCTCATCAGTAAATTGCAGTCAGACAATGAATACAGATCTGCTGCAAGTGCATCATCTTCATAATCGTTAAAATATGCTTAGTGAGTGCAGCCATCATAGCAGAGTGGTCAGGCATGAGGGTACATAAGTACATGTGCTTTGAGTGACTGGGGTTCAAGCCCATGAATGCTGAATACAGTGCTATTTCTTGTATTCTTTCAATATTGTGAACTCCTCTGACTGTGTAGTCGGCCAGAGTATAAACAGAAAATTTTTATTTATTTTAGACATTGAGGTTTCCAATGGATTAATTGAGCACACTGACTTGGAAGACAGACCAGTCAGTGATAAGATCTACACTCTGAAGCACCTATCCATGTTGAGTACTCAGACTTGAATGGCCACTTAGTGATAAAATATGGGTTAACTAGGGATGAACTGGTCTATTAAACCACCCATTGCTTGTCACGAACTTGGGTTGGGGTTTGCCATACTTATTGTTAATATCTTTATAAATACTTGTTGCTTTTGCTTGAATGGTCGTTAGACCCAGGGGCACTCGCTTCTGAATCTGATTTTCCATCCATATTATTAACAGCTGTTCCACCTTCGATATAGCACCTGAACACTGTTTTGTGATCACTGTTGATCTTAAGTGCATTGATCCTTTGACATGTTCTTTTATATAAGCACACTGTCCTTTAAAATAGTATTCAGTCACTGTTGAAGCAGCGAGACCTGATTCCCTTGCAATAGATGACCAACTTTGTTCTGCTTCGTACTTCTTAATCATCTTCATTTCTAAATCAAGTTTGTTTTGTTTCCTGGCACTGCCACCACTTGCACTTTTTGTTGGTCGCTTTCCCTTCATCAGTGTAATATGTAAATAGGAATGAAAAGTTTCTGAAAATTGTTTTTTATATGATTAAAGATTTCGGTGAAGGGGAACACATTTCATCATAATAGCGTAAAAAGTCACACAACTGCATTTATCGGTATTATCGCAAATGCAATAAGATCTAGTTTACTACCAGTTTATAATTAGATGCACTAACAGAAAATCCCAATAAACTGGAAAGTGCAAATTGTTTTTATTGTTTTATGGTCATTGACCTCCAGAAACGTGCTTTAGAAAAATATCACAAAGGCGTTCAAAATTGATTCTTATAATGGGAACATGTGATAACGATGAAAGGGTAGTGCATGTCCATTATAAATATGACCTTTTAGAGAGATAAATAGCTTAGTAATATAGGGAAATTTTCAACTTCCAAGGACTTTTAATGAATTAAAAAAAAACACAATGTTATTGGGTTCACATTATGATATTTTCATGATACCTCCATTTATTCCTACGGGATGCAAAATACGTTTCCACGATTTTTTCAGTTTTTTTCAGCAAAAACTTACGTAAAGTCAAATTTCTGTTAGTTGAGTATTACGTAAGCAGGGAGTTCCTCTACTTATATAATGGTGGCAAAAACCTGGGTTGCATGGAATTAAATGTATCATTTGTGTGCATCAGTAAGTCACTGTTTATGGAAGAGATTAACCACAGATTTAATAAAGCATATATTTTTCCAGCTATACCCACATTATGTATTTAACTCTTTCTTCATTCTAAGTTGTTCTACAAGGGGTGTTTCAAAAGTTTGTGCCTGAGTATGAAGGGTTTATTTCAGGAGGCTGGTAACATGTTACTTTTCGACATAGTCCCCTTTGGAGTTGATACACTTTTGTCACCATTACTTGAAATGCATTGATTCTAGTTGAGAAGAAAGTTTTCTCTTGGGTCTCCAGGAATGCATCTGCTGTAGCAATGACGTCACTGTCGGTGGGAAAATGGATGCCAGCCAGGTATTTTTTTTTCTTCAAATTAGGAATTAGGTGAAAGTCTGCTGGTGCTTGATCTGGAGAAATGGAGGATGGTCCAAGATTTCAAAGCTGCACTCATGCAGTGTAGCCATGGCAACGACAGATCATGAGTGTTGTGAACATGAGGTGTGTTGTCCTGTTGGAACAAGACTCCTTTGCTAAGTTTTCCTTGGCATTTGTCTTTACTGTTTCCAGTAGTAACACTCCATCGGGTCTGGCCCAAAATCCTGATGCCCGACATCCAAAAATCCTGACAGCCCAGAATCCCAACAGTATCTACTATATTGTAAAAATATATGAATATAATTCTATGTATTTATAAGTTTTTTTTTTTTGGTAAGAAAAATTTACCTTATTAGATTAATTTTGTAGAAAGAATATAAAAAATAACAACAGCATGAATTGTTGAGGAGGCTTCCATCCTTCAGTGGGTTGATAATGGCTGCACTTTACCTTTTTTCTTTACCTCTCTCAATTCGAAGATCATGTTTTCTGTTACAGAAACAAACAGTTCGAAAATATGATCAGCAAATAAAATCGACTTAATTAATTTTGCTTTATTATATTGCATTTAACTGGTAATTTTTCAAGTCGAAAGTTGGTATTTGTATAGGGCATTTGAGCAATAATTATATTTTGGCAGCTTTGTAACATTTGTCATAAATATCATTAGCATAACTAAAATTGTAATTATGCAGGTATTTGTTATTAGCTGTACTCTCACGAATTTCTTTGACAAGTACATTAGGCATGACCACGGGCACTGTCAGGATGTTTTTAAAGGGGTAACAGGAAAAAATATCCCCAGAAAAAATATTCCATTTTCTTCTTTTTATTATTATTATAAGAAGAAGAAAATCAGAAAATAAGAAAATGGGATTTTTTTGTTAAATATTCTGCAGTGGGAGAGGAAATAATTCTTCTATTAACAACAAAAGTAAATATTCAAAGCCTATCATGTGCTCAATATTGGATTATGGATGGTACATTTAAAACTGTGTCTACAATTTTTTATCAATTATGTACAATACATCTACCTGTTGGTAATGAAAACTATTGAATTCTTCCCTTAGTTTGATGATGATTAAGAGTGAAGAAAATGATAAACCTTTGTTTCAAGATATGATTGACTTTGCCCAAGAAAATGAAATTGAATTGAGACTGCAGGCCATATTAACTGACCTGGAATTAGTTGCTATAAATGCCTTCAAAGGTTGAATTCCCTAACGTGTCTAATAAGGTCTGTTTTTTTCCACCTGGGACAATGTGTTTGGAGAAAAATTCAAGCAAGTGGATTGGCATCTCAGTGTGGCACCAATGAAAAATTTAGGTTGCTGCTTCAACATTTGTGTGCCTTGGCATTTATTCCTTCTGGTGAGATACCACAAGCATTTAATGTTCTGAAGCCACATTTACCGAGGGAAGCTAGTGATGGGATAGAGTGGTTTGAAGACAATTATATATATGGAAGAAGTAGATGGTATATGCATAATGGTACAGTAATTTGCACTTCACCATTATTTCCACCAACATTATTGTCCGTATACAATTCCATTCAACTGGGAATTCCATGCATCCAAAACAGTGTTGAGGTTTGGCATAGAAGATGGGAGTGTATAGTTGGACGAGCACATATTGGCGTATATAGGATCATCAAGGAATTTCAGAAAGAACAGCAACAGGTTGATAACCAGGCTGAGTGCATACTTTGTGGTCCAAAACGCAAGAAGGTGACAGTTGAGGGAGAAATGAGAATAATGACAGTTGTGAACGATCGGAAAATAGATCTGTGATGGATTGATTACCTTCGTGGTATTGTGCACAATTATAAATATTTTATTTTATGCATATATATATATAAAAAGTGTGTGTGTTATAAAATGCATGTTGTTTATTCATTAATATGACATAAAATATTAACGTAATCATATCCTGTAATATTTTTTGCGGCTGTTTTGATTACATGAAAAACATTTTTTATCACAAACAGTTTCTGAGATATGGACTCTAACTTTGTTTTGTTAAATACAATCTGTATGTTGGGATTTTAGGCTGTCAGGATTTTGGGTGGCACCGCACTCCATCAGCATCCTAAGAAACAAATGGCATCATCTTGTTAGCAGAAGGAATCAACTTGGCTTTCTTTGGAGGGGGAGAAGAGCTGTGTTTCCACTGTGTCTGCTGCTCTTTTGTCTCTTACATGGTCACAATCCTTGCATGGAAATTTGCAGACCTGCTTGAAAATAATGCAAATGTTCAAACTTGACAACTCTTGTGTGTGTTTTATCTTCTTTCAGAAACTTTGGGACCCATTGTGCTGACCCTTTTTCATAGCAAGAACCTCTGTTATTATTTGGTACACTCATTCAGATGAGATACTCAAGACACTGGCAATATACCAAACTGTCACTCATCATCAGATCATGCACACTGGCAACAACTTCTGGAGTAATGGACATTGCAGGTCTTCCACAGCATGGGTCATCTTCCAGGCTTTCCTTGCTTGTTTAAATTCTGCTACGAATATACCACTACCCTTTTGTACTCATGCCACAAACTTTTCAGATTCCCCTTGTAAAGTGGAATCTGAAACTTCCTTCAGACTAGTCACTGAATACAAGTGTTGTATGACCAACCACTTAGCTATAATTTGCAAGACCAGTTTGTGTTAAGTTATCAAATTTACTGAATAAGTGACAGCACTAAAAGAAAGGAAGTTACCCTGTTTTGAGTGGTTTCTTAAAGACAAGTGCAATGTATGGATTGCAATTTTTTTTGTAAAATGTGCCATATTTTAAAGAATTCAAGAATTTCAAGTGCCAGATTTTAAAGTTTACTGTGATAAGATGTTTAATTTCTTGATTAATGTGACCAAATTTTAAATTCATCCATTCATCAGATGATATTGTAATAATAATTTGTTATGCATGGAGGCCTACATTTCCAGTATTCAAATTGTTTTATTTATCCCAGAATGCATGCTGATATGGGAATAAACTTTTAGAGGACAAAATTGCTATTATAATATATTGCTCATCATTGGAATTGCCTCAACTAGAAAGAATGAATGGATTTACTTAAATTTGTATTCATGACTGTGGTATATATGCATTTAAATTTAATGTTAAGCTAATCAATGCAGTCATTCACTCACCAAAATTGAGTGAATGATTGCATGTCTCTATGACACATAACATAACTTTATGGAAAGCTGATGGACTTGGACACTGGTCTGATCTGTCAGATTATTCAGTTGTAAGAAGCTTGGTGGTTTATAATTCCATTGCTGTTTATGGGGAATGTGATGCCTTAACAGTTTGATGCTGTTGGCAGTAATGGGTACAGGAAGGTTTTTGGACACATTGCCACTGCTCTTGTGCACCTTTATATGAAGAATGAACCATAAGAAGAATGTCAGAATGGAAGAATCAAAGAGTCATTCACCAACTAGTTACAGGAAACAGAGTTAGCTTGTGTTCTGTCAGCAGGTATACCATCATAATGTTATCCGTGCTGTGTGTTGCATTGTCTGCAGTGGTGCAAGGAGAAAGATGCATAAGGACAGTAACGATATTGTCATCTTTGTTGATGAATTATGTTTGTTAGTGATCACTAACTGCTATATGCTGTCTGGAGACATGGTAGAGTCAGAGCTATCCCGGCCTGCTTACATGGTGTGAAGTTTATGATCATTATTTAATTTAATTAGGATTTCATCATTATCAAAATTTGATAATACAGAAATTAATTAAATTAAGTGATGATTATAAACTTTGCACCACGGAAGTACTCACTATAATTGAAATATAAATTAGAATATGTTAAAGTACACGTTAAATGCCAGACCCTGGTTGGTATTTTCTAATACAGTAAGCCCTCGATTTAATGGACCCCGATATAACAGATTTCAGATTTAACAGACCGGACAAATAATATGGTAATGTACATATTAATCTCAACCATATTATTTTTTTTAGGGTACACAAAACTTGTGTTATTATTAATTAAAAATTAATAATAACACTGAAATAATAATAATAATTACCTATTTACATTATTGCTTTGATAATTACCTACTTTTATTCTTATAATCAAATTTAGGAAATTTTTTTTTTATTATTCTTTCTGAAAATGTGTTCAAATAGTTGTTTTCCCAGATAAGAGCAGGTGGTGACTTGCAAACTGAATGTGACTCGGACACTCAGGTCTACTGACTCGCTTTGTTTTGGTCTCAGTCTGCCTCAAGCTATTGTGCTGTCAGGTTGTATACAGAGTGTTTCTGTGATTTCTGAATTGTGATTTTATTTATTAAATAATTTTGCAATCCTTAAATTTAAAATGGCATCAAGTGATAGAGGAGTTAAAAGAAAGCGTGTGAACTTAATGTGGCACAGAAATTAGAGCTAATTGAGAAATTATAACGAGGCATCTCAGTAGCACGTTTGTGAAATTTACGGCTTAAAAAAACAGTTTCTGATATCTGTAAATCAAAGGCCAAATTGCAACATAATTTTATATTGTTCAGTACTGTATATTGTATTAGTGTTTTTTTTTTTTTACATTAAGAACAATAAAAAATGCCCCCCAGATTACATTCAATTTAACAGACTTTCGCCATTAACGGACACCCCTTCTCCCCTATTAGTTTGTTAAATTGAGGGTTTACTATATATGGCATCTTGATTCAGTTAAGTTCTGTACTAGCCAATCAGAAACAAACCTCCATTCATTGAGATTACTCCTAATATTTAAACCCCTTATCTTCCATGTGGGCATTACATACTATGGCAGTTGATAATGTTCTTATGAAAGAGTAGTTTTCTTCTTGCTGCTACATTTATTGTATCACTGTATTCAATTTTCTGTTTTGTTGCCAGTTGGCAAGTTTCGACACACTCAACAAAAAAATGCAATTCAAGGAAGTTGCATTTTAATGGTTTTAACTTATTAGTCTTCTTTCTTTTAATTTAACCATTTATCACATGAAAATTTAAATATGTAGAATATAGAGATGATTTATCTTTGAAGTTGTTTCTAAATCACTATCATTGAAAGTTAGCAACTAGGAGCTTTCCTTCACATTGTTATTTTACAACAGATGTGGTAATTTTCAAAGGGCTGTGAAAAGAAGTCCAAAATATGTCTGGGAAAAATGTTAGTCATAAATGTGAAACCTATGGAGAAGTGATAGCATATCCACACCCAACACTATATATATATATATATATATATATGGGGTCACCAAATGGTGGAATGCAGTCTGTATTTGCGCCGACCGGGCTAGCCGAGTGGGTAAAGTACCTGCCCGGCAACCCAAAGGTCGCGGGTTCGATTCCCGCCTCGGGCTTGGATCAAAGTACTGCAAAAACCTTGGGAGGTGCAATATGGCCACAGAAGCCGATGCGCCAACAACTACCAAATCAAAAAAATCAAAAGCAGTCTGTATTTGGACCACCAGTTTGGCACAGACCGCAAGTGATCTTAACTAAGTCAACAATTTTTGCATTATTATTTTAGTTTTGCATTTTTATAAATTCCCATAATTTGAAGTGGAATATTTAAAAAATCGACCATATGTTATATTGATTGCTTTGTTCATCATGTTCTATAATAGAAATAAAAATGTTATCATAATATTTATTTGACATTTTATTAATTTTTATGCCAAAATAGATCTGGACCTCAATGGGTTATATTTTTACTAATATGGACCACAATGAGTTAATTATTTTTCTATGGCCAGCAACTCCTGGTATATATGGTACTTACAGATGTGTTATTTAGAATGTAGAACACAAATCTGCTTACTCTCTACTATTCAGTAGCAAGATGGATTTACTGAGGGTGCAGTGGCACAGTTACTCCAGTTTCCCCAAAGTCACAGGAAACCTGAACCAATACTAACAAATTAATATAGGTTCAAGTTTTCTGGGGCATTATTTTAGGACCTTTAAATATGAGGACCACAGACCACCTAAATCTGATTTGTCTCCTATATGCTCCTGTGCAATCTATAGAAACAATAATTGCCAGATTATTTTGTTTCAAGAGACTAGACTAAATTGTACATACATATTTAAAAAAAAAAAAAAAAAATGTGGGCACACACACCCACAGTTGAGGAGGGATTCCTATACTGCAACTCCCACTTCAAATGGAGTGCAGATTTGTTTTAGGGTTGGCTGTGGTCCCAGGATGACACATAGTTACTGATGGCACTGGCAGTACATTACAGTTAAATAGAAATTTTTCCTGTAAAAAAAAACAGGAACGGTAGCAAAATATCGTTTCAGTTATTATAATTTGACTTTCAAAACTACTTGGTGCTTATTTGGTGCCACAAAGGAGTTGGATATTTTTGAAGATTGAGCCGATGTATTTAAAATTGAGATATAAGTTTTTGTCATCATATGTCGTTTAATACCATTTTCTCTGCCATGACTAATAATGAAAATCATATTATTACAAATTGTGCACTTTGCTGAATATCCACCTCATTCTTCATGTAACCAGTATATATTTTTGTTTATTTTCTTTATTTTCTTTTTCTTTATCCATATTAATTTAAAGATAATATGAATTCAATATTGTCTAAAAATAAGACAATATGTTTTTATCCAAAAAAACTAAATTGCAAGAACTTTGAAATGTTTTTAAAAATTATAAAATTGAAATCAAAAGTACTTACTCTAAATTATAAACCAAGAATGTATAAAATTTTATAAAAAATAACCGTATCTTAATAAAATCAGAGGTTATTCACTGTACTTTACAATATCTTAAATGATTATTACTGTTTTTTTTTTTTTTTTTTTAATTTTCAAAATTACTTCACTTTAAAAATTCAAAAAAAGGAAAATTCATTTGAGAATTATTACTAAAATAATGTATGGCATAGATAAATTAATACGTTATACATGTAATTTAAAACATCAAAGAGAAAAAAGATTTCTCAATTCTCATTTTCTCTTGTTATTAGAATTAATTTTTAACATATTCATTAGATTCCAATAAGAATTAATTAAAAATATGTAAAATCAATAAATTAGCAGTTTTTTTCATCTCTTTTTGGGACAAATGATGGTATTATCAGGAAGCAGGACTTGAAGTTCTGAATCAGGACAATCCCAGCCATATTGCGACGGTTTGCCACCCTGATGGTCATGTTACCTTTTATCTGGATATAAGGAATGCAGAACTGGAGTTTGGGGAGTACAATGTGTACAGAAAGGATAGACAGGACAGAAAGGGAGGAGGTGTTATGCTGTTAATTAAGAAAAACATAAAATCAAAAGAAGTGCATCCAGTTGATATAGATGGACAGTGCACTGTTGAGTCAGTTTGGTGTGACATAAGCACTGCAAAAGCAAAAATAAGAGTAGGAGTGTGTTATAGGCCTAATGACTCGAATGAGTACAATGAACAATTGTACAGAGAAATAGAGTGGGCCAGTAAATCAGAATGTCTTATAATGGGGGATTTTAACTTCCCAGATATTGACTGGAACTTGTGGGTTGGTCACTCACACACTAGTCAGACTTTTGTGGATTTATTGGATGATTGTTTTCTGCAGCAGCATGTTCGAGAGACAACCAGAGAAAGTAATACTCTTGATCTGGTTATCAGCAGTGATCATTCGTGTATTAAGAATTTGCAGATAAAGGAACCACTAGGTGGCAGTGATCACAGTGTGCTGAAGTGGGATTTACTCAAAGAGGTAACTACCGTCAGGGGTAAAGGAAAGGGTTTTTGCTTCCGTAAAGGGGAGTACAGTGGTCTCAGACAGTTTTTAAATTCTGTACAGTGGGATCAACTGACGATGTTACAAACAGTAAATTCTAAGTGGGAAGCATTCAAGGAATTAATCGTGGAAGCTACTAGACTTTTCATACCGATGAAGAAATATTGTTCAAGGTTTAGGCCTAAATGGTTATCAAATGAACTAATGAGACTCGTGACAGAGAAGAAAAATGCATGGGATGCATATAAATTATCAGGCGACGCAGAAGCCTGTAGCAGATATAAGCTAGTCTGTAATCAGGTCACAAAGGAGGTTCGGCAGGCAAAGGCGGATTACGAGAAATCATTGGCAAAAGATGCTAAGAAAAACAGCAAGGATTTCTTTACTTATATAAACTCTAAAAGGAAGGGGATGAATATGATTGGTCCACTTGACATCGATGGTTCGACTGTTGATGATCCTGCTCAGATAGCAAACAAACTGAATGAGTATTTTGCATCTACATTCACACGTGAGGAATTATTACAGTTTGAAAATGGAAGTAGGTTATCAAATTGTAGCAGTGTGCTTAATGATTTTGTAATAACTGAGAGCAAAGTGGAGGAGAAATTGTTGAAGTTAAACATAAGAAAGGCACCTGGGGTGGATGGGATCTATCCAGTTATATTAAAGGAGGCGGCAAAGCAACTAAGCAAACCCTTAGCCATAATTATGAGAGCATCCTTGGACTCAGGGGAGGTCCCCATGGACTGGAGATGTGCAAATGTATCCCCAATTCACAAAGGAGGTTCGAAGGGTGACACAAGTAATTACAGACCAGTTAGTTTAACTTCTGTTCCGGGTAAAATAATGGAGTCACTGGTTAAAGATGCATTGCAGGATCATCTAGACAAGACTGCAGAAATAATTCAGACACGGCATGGGTTTGTTAAGGGAAAGTCTTGTCTGACAAATTTGATTGGTTATTATGATGTGGTCACAAAGGAACTGGATGCAAAAAATAATTTTGCTATCATATACTTGGATTTCAGGAAAGCTTTTGACACTGTTGCGCATGGAAGACTACTGTACAAATTGGAGCAGAATGGTATTAAGGGTAAGTTGCTACAATGGATAAAAGGATGGTTAAGTGGGAGAAGACAGAGGGTGGTAATCAATGGGTGCTGCTCTTCGTGGACTAATGTTATTAGTGGAGTCCCACAGGGTTCGGTGTTGGGTCCACTGTTGTTTTGTTTATTTATCAATGATATTGATGAAGGTATATCAGGCTTAATGTCGAAGTTTGCAGATGACATGAAGGTTGGCAGGGTTGTTAATGACAGTCATGGCAGTGTGCTACTGCAACAGGATCTAGATAATTTGGGCAGATGGGCTAAGAAGTGGCAACTGAAGTTTAACCTTGACAAATGCAAAGTACTGCATATGGGTAGAAGTAACCCCAGAGAAACGTACCAACTGTGTGGTACTACACTTAAGGTGGTAGAAAATGAAAAAGACCTGGGAGTAATTGTGCAGGCAGATATGAAGTTTTCTGAGCAATGCAGACAGGCTGCTAGGGCAGGTCATGGGGTTTTGTCAATGATATATAGGAATTTTGCTAGCAGGGAAAAGGAGGTGATTGTCCCTCTGTATAAGGCAATGGTCAGGCCACGCCTTGAGTACTGCGTACAGGTCTGGAGGCCTCATTTTAGGAAGGATGTAGATTTGCTTGAGCGTGTACAGAGAAGAGCAACACGATTGGTGAGGGGAATGAAGGGATCCTCTTACCAAGAGAGGCTTAATTTCTGCAAATTGCAGTGGCTGGAGACTAATCACCTGCGCGGTGATCTGATTGAGGTCTATAAGGCCTTGAATGGGTTGAGCACGCTGAATTCTGATGGGATCCTCCCACTTGTTCAGAATACGAACCTACGGGGAGATAAGTTCAAATTAAGAAAGGATAGATGTAGAATAGATGTGCGGAAATTTGCCTTTAGCCAGCGGGTGGTTAATTGCTGGAACAAACTTCCATCTGTCGTTGTGGAAGTTGATAGGTTAAATAAATTTAAGGAGGAACTGGACAGGCATTTGGAGGGTATGGTGTGATTTTTTTTTTTTTTTTTTTTTTTTTTTTGGCTGATGCTGCATAAGCTCCTACACTTGCTTTCTTGCATCAAGTGCCACTACTACTATCCTCCATTTGGCTTAGTGTTTTCAACAGTTGATTTTGGGTGTCCCACTCTTTCTGCTACGTTACAAATGGATATGCCAATTATGTGACAACCTGCTATCACATCTCTTATGAAGGAGCTATATCATAACTGGTATACTATCATTTAATTGATATCTGATCATTAATTCACAGGGATGAGGGGTACTAATACACGCTGGAAGATAATGTGTTTTTGAATTAATTGGAGGAAGCAAATCATCTTCTGAATAAAATGATTTGCTGTCGGTTGATTATACAGGAATTTTGCTAGCAGGGATAAGGAAGTCATTATCTCTTTGTATAAGGTAATGGTCAGGCCACACCTTGAGTACTGCATACAGGTCTGGTTGTTGTTGTTATTTAGGAGCATTAGCAACTAAGGCCATTTTGCTCTGGGGATATGCGGTGGTCATTCCCTGACCTTTCCGCATCCTCCGTATTTGGTGGTGACGGGCTCGAACCCCGGTCTAATCAAGAAGCGTGTGCTACGCACTGCTGCTCCTTCCCACCTGGCTACGGAGGCGCCGTACAGGTCTGGAGGCCTCATGTTAGAAATGGTGTAGAGCTTGATGGAATGATTACAGAGAAGGGCATCAAGATTGGTGAGGGGAGCAAAGATGTGTGTTCTTACCAAGAAAGGCTTCAGTTCTGCAAATTACAGCATCTGGAGACTAGGCACCTGTGAAATGATCTGATTGAGGTGTATAAGGCTTTAAATGTTTTCAGCAAGCTCAGTGCTGATAGGATTCTTCCTCTTGCTCAGATTATATATTTGTGGAGGCATAAATTCAAATTGAAGAAAGATGGTTGCAGAATAAATGTGTGAAAACTTGCTTTTAGCCAGCAAGTGGTTGAATTCTGAAACAAACTTTCATCTGTTGTTGTGGAAGTTGATAACTAAAATGAATTCAAGGAAGATCTAGGCAAATTGAATACCAGGGTGCCTGCCACCCACCGATGAAAGGCCAACAAGCCTTGAAATGGTCATGTGGGGAGCCTAATATTCATGGAGTTTCCGAGAATAGGTAACAACAGTCTTCTCTAGTGGGAAAGCATTGCCTATTCGAGGAATTATGTCTTTGAGTGGTATGAGTTGAAGGAGTTACTGTCCCTTTCATTCTTCTACACAGTTTCTTTTCTTCTTCCACTCCTACTTTAACCCAGGGGGCTCACATCTGGTGAGTATGGGCTTGGCACACCCAGGGTCCTGAGCTGGATATCATCATTCCTCTCTTTCTTGGCGATTCCTTTTTACTTCTGATTCTCTCTCTCTCTCTCTCTCTCTCTCTCTTTCTCTCTCTCTCTCTCTCTCAGGGTAACTTGGGAATTTTTTTTTTTTTTTTGGCTGGGGCAGCATAAGCCTCAGGCTTCCTTGCACCATATGTTTAAAAAAAAAAAAAAGTGATTGGAGGGAATGGATAAATGAAATGGGAAGTTGTTTTTTTTTTTTTTTGTATAAGCTTACTTTATTGCACTATATGCCACTACTAATGCTAATCTCTAGATCTGAGATGGATAGGTCTTGAGTCTCCGGTGCCGCCCAAAATCCCGACGGCTGAAATCCCAACAGCTGAAAATCCCAACAACCAAAATCCCGAGATATCGATTGTATTTAAAAAAACAAAGTTAGTCTATATTTCAGAAACTGTTTTTGCAATAAAAAATGTTTTTCATGTTATCAAAATGGCCACTAAAAACATTAAAATTTTATTTGAACCCATGGAACACGTATGTTGCAGTTATGCAAACAGTATATGATAATGTTAATGTTTTATGTCATATTAATGAATAAACAACACACACACACACACACACAAACACAGCAATACCCCGCATAGCACTGATAATTGGTACCGAAACTGTTCAGTGTTATGTGAAACAGTGCTGATTGAGGTATAATTATTGGGTTTTAATTGAATGCGTACCAGAGAAACAGTCTATAAACAAATTATAATAAATCTATAAAGAATTTGCATTTGATAGCCAATTAAAAGGATTTGAAATAAAAAAAAATATTACAAAAATTTTATTAATGAAAAATTTATTAATGAAAAGCTTTGTTTATTTAGGTATTTCAATAATGAAGTCGTCCCTTCTTTTTCTCGGCTTACAAGTCTTTGTAGCTTCGAATCCTATCTTGTAAAATTTGCCGTATCTTGATGCTACTATTTCAATCAAAATGCTACGTTCAACATTCAGATCTCCATTCATAATTGCCTCGCAGGCCATGTCAACCCCCCGAAAAACTTTCTCCAATTCTTCTGTTGAAAATTCTTTTGGTGCCACTTCAGAATTGTTTTCATCTTCTAGGAAAACAATTCTGAAGTTTGTAACAGACAAACTACATAATTGTTCTACAATTATGTAGTTTGCTCATCAATTTCAAGAAGTCGCATCATCTAAGTCATTTGCATGCAAGTCAATGCAGTAACTTACATTGGCAGTGTCCAATTTTGAATCCCAAGTCTCTTCTGATCTTCAAAATGTCTTCAGCAGTTGTCTGAACTTGTGATTCAAAACCAGTGAAATCATTTGCCAAATGGGGCAAAACATTCTGCCAAACAGAATGCATGTTGTTCACAGTGATTTCTAGCCAATATGCAGATATATTTTCTGTTGTATTTAAAGGAGTAAAAAATAAATTGTGAAGTGAAATGTTTGAAAAGCTATCACTTCATTTCATCAGGATAGAATTAAGAATACTGAACACTGTAGCACGTTGCATCTGACTGCTTGAGGGGAGCTGTTGGCACATGTGCATGTGAGACAATAGAGTTCGCACCACAGCATATATGTAGAGTATGTGCCTAGGCTATTGAATGAGTTTTAATATGTATAGTAAATTTTTGACTTAAACTTAATTGAAAACAGTGTTATAGTGAAACCCGTGCTGTTTGAAGCTGTGCTAAGCGAGGTATTGCTGTATATATATATATACACAACGGGGTAGTTATAAGTTTCCCTATTTAGGAGACCCTAGTGTCAAAACAGTGAGAGTTAGTGCTGTGAAAATCGGTAGGTATGTCATTTAGGATATGGGGAAGCAATATGAAAAATTAGTTCATATTTCTGCCACCGGGGGGAAAATGGCGCTGCACATATGTACAAGTTGTCATTTACTTCAAGACATGCTACTTATGCAAATGACATCCTGTTAGATAAAAGCAGAAAGGCCAATGCCACCGTCAATAACCTTTATGGCTCTTACAAAAAAGGAACATGCTTTTTAGTATACTGTTCTACCAGAATAATAGTAATGCTAATGCAGCACTACTGAATATCAGAAACTTAAAGGTTTGTGTAAAGGATCTTTGGCGTCAGTGGGGCTTCAAAAACTAATAAAGAAATTTGAAGCAACCGGGGAGTTAGGTGTAATTCCAGGCAGGGGACGACCACGTATTGGAACGGAGGTAGTGGATGAAGTGGCGGTTGCAATGGTCACAATGTGAAACACTACCAGTCAGTAGTGCCTGCCAGAGGTGTGTCAAAAGACTTGAAACTTCCTTGATCTACTGTACATAAAATGCTTTGAATAATTTTATGATGGTTCCCGTACAAGATTCACGTAGTGCAAGAACTAGTCTTGTGATCAGCAACAACAAATAGACTTTGCTCTACGATTTCTGGCTCATATGGAACTAATAAGGTAAATTTTTACTTACTAAAAAACTAATAAATATATAGAAATATATTCATATATTTTTTACAATATAGTAGATACTGTTGGAATTTTGGCTGTCTTGATTTTGGGCCAGACCCATTGAGTCTCACATGTAGGTATGACAGAAATATGAAACCGGCTGTTTTAAATAACTAAATACAGTAAAATGTTAAAATTTGGTGCCCTTGAGTATTGAGAGGTGCTGGATTTTAAAATTTTTTGATTTTAGAAAGTGTGTCTAGTGGTTGAGCTGTTTTATAGGAGCACATTTCAATAAATAATTAAGCACAAATAACTGAACTTATATCTGTAAACGTAATAATAATTATCTTGCCTTTTCCCCTATTTGCAGATAAAGGAACCATTGGGTGAGAGTGATCACAATGTACTGATGTGGGAATTACTTAACGATGTAACTACCGTCTAGGCTAAAGGGAAGGGCTTTTGCTTTCGTAAAGGTGACTACAGGGGTCTCAGACAGTTTTAAATTCTGTATAGTGGGATCAACTGATGATGTTATCAACATTGAATTCTAAATGTGGGAAGCCTTCAGAGACTTAATCTTGGGGGCTGCTAGGATTTTCATTCCAACTAAGAAATACCATTCAATATTAGGCCTAAATGGATATCAGATGAATTAATGAGGCTCATGGCAGAGAAGAAAAATGTATGGGATGCATATAAAGTATCAGGTGACATAGAAGCCTATGGCAGATATAAGCTAGTCTGTAATCAAGTCACAAAGGAGGTTAGGTAGGCTAAGGCAGATTACGAGAAATATTTGGCAAAGGATGCAAAGAAAAACAGCAAAGAGTTCTTTACTTATTTAAACTCTAGAAGGAAAGGGATGAATCAGATTGGACCACTTAACATAGATGGGATGACTATCGATGATCATGCTCACGTAGCTGATAAAAACTGAATGAGTATTTTGCATCTACATTCACACATGAGGAGTTATTCAATGAAGGGAATGCCAGAAGTTTATCAAACTCTAACAGGGAGCTAAGTAATTTTGTAATAACTGAGAGCAAATTGGAGGAGAAATTGTTGAAGTTAAACATAAGGAAGGCACCTGGGGTGGATGGGATCTATCCAGTTATATTAAAGGAGGCCGAAAAGGAAGTAAGCAAACCCTTAGCCATAATTATGAGAGCTTCCTTGGACTTGGGGGAGGTCCCCATGAACTGGAGGTGTGCAAATGTATCACCAATGATTCACAAAGGTGGTTCAAAAGGTGACACAAATAACTATAGACCTGTTAGTTTAACTTGTGTTCCAGGGAAAATAATGGAGTCACTGGTTAAAGAAGCATTGCAGAATCATCTAGACAAGACTGCAGTAATAGTTAAGACACAGCATGGGTTTGTCAAAGGGAGGTCTTGTCTGACCTATTTAATTGGATACTATGATGTGATCACAAAGGAGCTGAATGCCAAAAATAATTTTGATATCATATACTTGGATTTCAGGAAGGCTTTTGAAACTGTTGCACAGAAAGATTGCTATACAAATTGGAGAGGTATGGCATTAAGGGTAAGTTGCTACAATGGATAAAGGGATGGTTGAGTGGGAGATGACAGAGAGTGGTGATCAGTGGACACTGCTCTTCATGGACAAATGTTATTAGTGGAGTTCCCAGGGTTCGGTGCTGGGCCCATTGTTGTTTTGTGTATTCATCAATGATATTGATGAAGGTATATCAGGATTAATGTCCAAGTTTGCAGATGATGCAAAGGTTGGCAGGGTTGTTAATGACAGTAAAGACAGTATGCTACTCCAACTGGATCTAGATAAGTTGGACAAATGGGCTGAGAAGTGGCAACTGAAGTTTAACATTGACAAATGCAAGGTACTGCATATGGGTAGCAATAACCCAAGAGAAACGTACCAACTGTGTGGTACTATACTCAGGGAAGTGGAAAGTGAAAAAGACCTGGGGGTAACTGTGCAGTTAAATATGAAGTTCGCTGAGCAGTGCAGACGTGCTGCCAGGGCAGGTCATGGAGTCTTGTCAGTGATATATAGAAATTTTGCTAGCAGGGACAGGGAGGTGATTATCCCGTTGTACAAGGCAGTGGTCAGGCTACACCTAGAGTACTGTGTATAGGTCTGGAGGCCTCATTTTAGGAGGGTTGTACAGTTGCTAGAACGAGTACAAAGAAGGGCAAATTGTTGAGGGGAACAAAGAGGTCTCTTACCAAGAAAGGCTTAAGTTCTGAAAATTGCAGTGCCTGGAGAGTAGGCACCTGCAAGGTGATCTGATTGAGGTGTATAAGGCCTTGAATGGGTTGAGCAAGCTGAATGCTGATGGGATTCTTCCTCTTGCTCAGATTAAGAACCTGAGGGCACATAGATTCAAATTGAGGAAAAACAGTTGTAGAATAGATGTGTGGAAATTTGCCTTTAGCCAGTGGATATCTGATTGTCGATTGGTGGAACAGACTTCCATCTTTTGTTGTGAAAGTTGATAGCATAAATAAATTTAAGGCTAAGCTGGATAGGCATTTGGAATGAATGGAAAGGTGAAATGGGAAGTTTTTTTTTTGGCTGATGCTGCATGAGCTTGCTTTCTTGCATTGTATGCCTGTACTAATGCTAAATGCTATTTCTGCTACCAGCAGAATTGAACTCCACAGAAATTGAATGCTCTTAATTCTCATTGCAGAACAAACTTGCCACCTACCTTGGTATTGCACTACTTTCAACAGATAGCTTTTGCTGTATATTTCAACTTTTAAAACTGATTTTACATACAGCATGTAGTCACACTGAGTGTAGTACTAGGCACTTGCTGGAAAGGCATGTTTATTCTGAGAATTAAGGCCATTACATTATCTGTGCAGTTTAATTCCTGCTGGCTGCAAAAATGACTTAACAGTCAAGATTGTCCTGCAAGCAGCTTATAAAGAATGTCAAGGTGTTTTTTTTTTTTTTTTGTGTGGATTCATAAAGACAAATCTGATTATTATTACTGTTTGCTGGATTACTTTCTTAATATTTCAAGACTATAAATGTGTTTTTTTTTTTTTTTTTTTTTGTAAAATGTGCTGGATTTTAAAGACTTTCAGATTCTAAAATCTCAGCTTTTACTGTATTTTCATTTTAATAAATGGCTACAGTGACTTTTTTTCACTACTAGTTTAAGGTTTGTGACAGAATTCAATAGTAATATTTCAAATTCTGCTGTACAATGCTACTTAAAACTTTTGTGCAGTGTAAGCATCACTTCCTAGATAATTTAAAAAAAAAAATGTATAATTTTATTTAAATAATCTTAGTAATTATCAGAAATTATAATGATGTTTTATCAAATTATAGTACATTTATGATGTTTAATGAGTTTGGGGATTGCTGTGACCCATTTAAGTAATAAAACTAAATTATTATGCTCTTCAACCAACACTGAAAACTTTAGTATGTCATGAGGAGTTTTATAAATTTCAATTTGCTAATATTTGTTTCTAAATCTATTTATTTACTCCTGAATAATAATAATTTTCATAATTATTATTAGTCTGGAAATTAGGAAACTTATTTGTTGTGTACTTTATTCAGTGAACAGATATAACAAAATACTTAATGCAATTAGAAAAGCTATAAGATTAAACTTAAGGTTTAAATTGGTGACTTTCTAATCATTACGTTTGGACTCTATAAATAGATTTCTGAAAGTTTTCTCTTTTTCTTTTAATTTGTTACTAATTTTAAATGTGAATAAAGCTTTACAGTTAACTAGAATCTTATACCACTGAGATAATAAAGATTATGAATTTCCATTTAAAGAAGAAAAGGTAAGTGATAGTGATGAAACCTTAATTGGATCTTATCAAGAATTAATTGATTTTATTTATTTTTTTCTTATTGCACAGTTTAATCATTATATATTAAAAAGAACTACTGGAACTCAAATTAATGATTGTGTTTAATTTTTTCTTTCACATACTTATTTTCTTTTGTTTTTAATTTAAATGCTATAACAATTTTATTTTGTAGGAGAAAGCAGTTCTTGACAGGTTAGAAAAGCTGAAGCCTGAAGTTTGACAGAACATAAGCATAATGGAATAAATTTCTAGACATTCCTGTTTTCTGTTTGTACTTTTTTTTAATTCTTTTCCTTAATCAGTTGGGTTTTTGCTTTCTTATTGAAAACGAACTCAGCGCATTTATATTTTGATTGTAAAATACTTTGATTAACTGAAAAATAACTTATTAGTGCTGTTTTCCACATGAATATGCAAAGACAAAAATACCCAATTTGTTATAGAAAAAAAGAGTGAAACTTATGGAAGAATGGAAGGTTTATACCATTTTTGTTTCTTCATCATAAAAAGCAAATGGATTCAACATTATATAACTGTTAGAACAATTCCGAATGTGCCATATATATGTTTTTGATGTTTCTGAGTAATATGCAAAATTAAAAGTGCAATTCTGTTTATCTGTTTTAATTATGGTTTTTATTGGTCATGAAATCATATTTAATTAGGTAGCATTTAGCAATAGCTAAAGTTTTCTCTTTCCCAAAATTTCAAACTCCAGATTTGTATTTAAGAACTACTATATTGTGTTGTTTATAATAGAGAGCTAAATTGTGTAGGCATAGATTTAATGTTAGCTAGATTAGCATTAAGTGAGGGTTTTAGTAGAACTTGAAGGATTATTGTAAATCTGTGTATATTATTAAAGATGTTGATACATGCTGTTCATAAATGTTTCTGTTAATATGTTAGGATAATAGTTTTATAAATATATCATAATTAACCCCTCATCTTTAATTTTAATATTTGTATTTTGTTTTAACAGAATTCGACATAAATACTTTTCATTAACAGTTTTGCAGCCATTGTGTAATCGGTGAGAAATATGATTATATTATTATAGCAACTTATAAATTTAGCAAATCAAGGACTGTCTTGTTCTTCTATATGTCTGGAAGCCAACAGCCATTCTAATAAGCGAAAATAGGAGATATTCAACTGTCATAAGTAAATAGTGTTATTAACCCTCCTCATACAGGATATTTATAGTAAAACTAGGTTTAATCAGAGGATGTTTCCCAGAATCCTTTCTACTCTGATATAATTACTGAAGAATACCTGGGAAGCTTAAAGTTTAAGTTAAGGAAATGCTATACCCATGTGGTAAACAGATTTAGTTTATTGAATTTCCTAGTAAATATACAAAGCCCTCCATCTGGTAAACTCAATTGCTATACTCTTTCAGGCTGTGTTTTCAAGTCCACTGGGAATCCATCTTCGGGCCAAAGAGGGAAAACTGAAAACTTAAATAGTAATCTGTATCACTCATCACACCGAACTGTACTCACATAAACACAAAAAAAGCAAGGATAACATAGAAACTAGTTTGGAGTATACAATCATAAAAACAACTGAATGAGCTTAAATTTATTTACCATATGGTATAGTGTTTCCTTATTTTAAAAAATTATGCATGAAAGATATTTTATGTGAAAACATCTTTGACGAAAATGTGAAATGGCAACGATGAAAATTTCATCACTTCCTAAATGACGTCAATGCTGTCACTAATGTTGATTCGGTAGAATAAAGGGTTCCAAATGTATTTTTCAGAATTTAATAAAATCTGATTTTTTTTCAGAGTTTAATAAAATCTGAAGCAGATTGTATTAAACTCTGCATTTTTTTTTATTCTCTCTGTTTTTGAACTCGTTCTTTTGTCAACATGGGAGGATTCTTCGGTGGCTTTGAAGCTTTTATTCTTGCATACTTCTCTCGATTTCGCTCAGCTAGAGTTTTAGCCATCTTCGAAATACTCTTATAGGTTGTTAACTGACATTAGATTTGGTATTTTTATAGTTCAATGGTTAACAAAATTCATTTGTAGACTAGTATGACATCATAACCAAAAACTACTGCAAGAAGTGATTGTTGTTTGTTCAAGTGATTGTTTTATTGTTGCATTCTTGAATCAAAACCGTTTCAATTTTTAAATGGTTTTAGGAAGCCATTTAGGAAGTAACATCATTTGCATCATTTAAAATCTGACAGCCACCTAATAGAAAGTGACATCATTTTCATAAGAAAATTTTGTTACCAATGAATTGCATCATTTTTGTAAGAAAATTTCGTTACAAATCAATTTTACTCGAGTGCTGCCATAGATGTTTTCACATCAAAAATTTCTCAAATTCCTCTGTGATAACAAATAAGCAAATAACAGTTTGATTGCTAAAAGAACAGAAGACTTCTCTGCAGTACTGATCAGTGTCAAGCTAGAAAACAAGTGAATCCTTCATTACTAACATTTACAACAATTCGTGTGGTGCCGGCTTTGATTGAAGGGTAATTTGTCTGCAACTAGCTTCTAGGTTTTGAGGCTAAAAGCTCTTAGATTAGATAGCTGTGGGCTGCTAATTAAGTTTTTGACTCTTTGAAAGGGAAATAGATTGTGCAATCTCTATTTTGATTACTGTGATAAATGCATGTACATTGATATAATTAATGTACATTATATTGGCAGGAATATGCCAATGCATGTACATTGGCATATTCCTGCCATTCCAAGGCAAAATAATGCTAGCCCAGAAATACTCTGAGCTGAAAAACATTGTAAACTGTTTTCTAGCATGAAGATGATTTATATCAGTTTTCTTTATCTCAAAATGTTGCTCTTAAAGAACTTTTGTTTTATCAAAGGTTAAACAAAAGCTACTTAAATGTTTATGATCTTTTAAAATATTTGCTAAGTTGTAATTTTTTTATGTTTTATTAGTAGATACATTATGGTAAGCAATTATGAATACAGAAATTTGTGTAAAACAACATTGTTTTCCTAATAGTGATATTTATTGCTATACTGAGTACCTTGTTAATAGGTTCTGATACTTCCACCCAGTGGCAGATTATTGCAGGTGTATGAGGCGTATGCCTCAGGCCCCACATGCTCAGGGGACCCCCCCGAACTTACAAAAAAATTTTTTTAATTATTTCATTTTAAAGCTTTAACTCACACAAATTTTTTATTTATATGAAAATTGAAAACAACACGGTGATCACAGTGTTAGAGCTGTGCACACATTGTATATCGCTCGCCGGCGGGTGGTGAATTGCACGCAGCATTTTGTGTACAGGCAATAACACATGCAGGTCAGCGCAGACTAGATACTTATGTTTACTTATAATTTTTGTTCTAGTTTTCTTATTATAGAAATAAAAAGTTTAAATAAAAATTTTGTGCCTCCTATTTATTCCTTTAAATTTCAATATCTTAAAATTTTAGGTGGGCCCTCCAACCTTTGTTTGTGCCTCAGGTCCCTCAAATGCATAATCCCCCACTGCTTCTGTCTTCACATAAGTATTCTAAAGAAGCCACATAAGTCTTTAGAAAGAGGATAATAATTCATTAAAGTATTGTGTTCTTATTAATTTGTTTAATGGGGAAGACCTTGTGGCATTTATAGGGAAGGAGTGGATTGGTTTATTGACAGTTGTAAATAAACTAAAAATGAAAGGAGGGAAGTGTTGTGTACCACCAGATTAAAAGAAAAGTTCCTTTGAGAACAGGAGAAAAAAATAATAATTTTAATGTTTTGTTAAATAAATTGCTTTTATATTACCTACATATATTAGTAGCAATATATATATATATTTATTTTCTCTGTTAACTTTTGTTATTTAAAATATTCATAGATAAATAAATGTGTATTCCTTTATTTTACATTTTTCTCAGTTTTACTTTTTTTTTTCCTTCAAAGCATAAAATCAAAGTTGCATTGTAAATGTAAATAAATAATTACATATAATCTGCTGGCAGGTTAGAAAATCATATGCCTACAGATATTGCCACTTTGAGAGTCATTTTGACTCTATTCAATAATGCTTTCTCCAATTTATAATAAAATGTGGCAGAAATAATTTTGGGAAGCAGTGAGAGTTATTCCTGGGTGAACAAAATTATTCTTGAGCGTTAAATAGAGAAAAAAAAATAAATAAATAAAAAAAAATATATATATATGGGAGAGTCAAAGTGACCTCCAGTATGAGTACCAGTGGGTTTATATTAGAATCTAACATTTTGCATCAGAAGCTGCTCTTGACTTAGCCAGAAAAAGAAGTGTGCAACAGATGACATTATTCATTAGAGTGACACAAAGTTTAAGAAGGAATAAGTTCCAGTCATTTATTGATAACATGAAAGATGAGAGTTATTGTTTTGGGGTTTCTTTTGGCGTTGATCACTTTGCATCAAAAAATCCCAGCCAATTCTTAACATCATGGTATGCCAGTTCTTATGGTACCTGCAGTGTATTGATATTGAATTCAAACTAGAATTAGTCTGAGTAAACGTACATTTCATTAAAAATTTCTGGCATACTCCTCTTTTCTTTCATAAATTCAAAGTTGATTTTATATATTTGCCTCAGTGTTTTTTGTGTCTGGGTCTCTTCTGTATGTCAATAATAGTATGAAACATAAATTACTGTGTTAAAAAAGCAATAATTAAGGTTTTGGAAATAATTGTCCATTAATCGTCCAGTTACTCTTAGAAAATGTGCAATTATTTTCAAAACCAACAGTAATAAATTATTGCTTTTTAACAACATGGTGTAATTTGTATTCTGTATTATTAACTAAGTTAGTGCCTGTGTAAATTCTTGAATAGTTGTCAGATCCACTGTTGTGATATTCATTAAATATTGAGTGATTATCCATCTTTAGTGGATAAATACTATAATCTCAGTTAAAAGGCTGGGAAATCCCATTAAATATGTCCTGATCCTTATGTTATAATAAATAATAATATCAGACGTAATTTATTATTATAAAATAAAAAAAAAAATAAATTTCTTGTTTATATTCTGGGATGGTCATAGAATTAGGGTGTAATCATGATAGAGATTAGAAGAAATTACTGTATTTTGTGCAGCCTGCAGTGAAAAGAATCATCATGATTCTACTGTATCTATAGGTTCTGATAAAATTTCTATAGCTGGTTCAAAGCTAACAGTAGACTCAAACTGCCACTTGAAATTGGATCTCTGTTTCAGTCTTGGAAATTGCAGGTTGTTCCCCCCCCCCCCAAGATTTTTTCTAGGTATATTTATCTTTATTGTTGATGAGCACTGCAGTATATCATGTATTGCAGTGATGAAGACTAATTCTTTTATCAAATTCACATACCATTTGTAGAACACAGGCAATTTGTAGAAATAATACATTGATGCCTTGATACACTGTGTAAAGGTTTTTCAAGATATTCAATTTCTCGATTTCTAAAAAGCAAAAATATCACTATCAGGAAGGCTCATCTTAATTTGAAGCAGCATTTTCTTGCTGTGATATAGAAAAAGAATGCTAATGTGTAATATCAAAAAATCCAGCAAACTTACTATAGACCTTTTGATGCTGTTATCGGTCTAGCATGTAATATTTCTATAAATATGCATACCGGTGATTTTATTTCAGAATTTTTTTTTTTTTTCTGGTTCTCTAAACGTTTGGACGTAGTGTTAGTCCAGTTTATTCCCTAACAATAATTGAAACAATTTCATTAACCTTTGAGTAGCCACTTTGGGTGATGTTATTAAGTATGGTAAAAGCCCCCATCCCCAATTGCATCATTATTTTATCACTGGAGATATATATATATATATATATATAGCCATAAAAAATTCTTTAAGGTTCCATTTTGGGGTTTTGTCTTTGTGTTGTTTTTGCACACTTTTCGACCAAAAGTTGGCCATTAATGTTGTCAGTGAAATAATTTTTTTTAGAACAAGTCTGTTGTTTCTAAGTGTTTTGTCTTATATAGTGTCAGAATTAAGATTAAATTTTCAAAATTCCTGTTTTCAAATATTTCTTGCCATATTTCCAAAAATCTTTAGTGAAATCTGTACACCAGTACAACTGCTGCCATAAAAATTTTGAAGCACTTGCTGGAAGTTTAATACTGATCATATCTAAAATGTGTTCCTTATACTAAACATAGTGTTAAACTTATGAACTGTATGACATCAGTTTTGCAAAAAGCAACATCATACAGTTTAACTCACCAAAGAATTTCTGAAATTGCTGAAGCATTACTTTACATAGCAGGAAGAATGTTAAAAAAAGCTAAATACTGAAAGAAGTACTGAAAGGTTAACTCAGTGTTGCAGTGATGAACACTAATTCTCTTTTTATGGCATATGTCACAAGGCTGATGTCTATGTACTACCATAATTCTAAAAATTTACAATAATCATTACTTTGTATAGATGACCTTACTTTTTATGGAGAACTGTTCTGATTATGAGGAAGCTCAGGCAGAAAATAACTGATGGAATGTAAATATGAAATTGCATTATGAGAATGTACAAGTTTTGATTAGAAAACTCTTCGAATAGTGTTCTGGTCTGTTCTAGTTCATTGAGTGGTTATTTACCACGATTCTCACCTAATTTACTATCATTGGACTTATATGTAATCACATATCATATATATATATTGTATAACTATGTTTTGTTCCCACATAGAGTTCTATCCTGTCATTATTTTTATATATTATTATTTTTTGTGTTTATTTTACATATTGCTTGTAGTGGTGTTTTAATGTAGCAGAATACCCTTGTTCTTCTATTTTTCCTCCCTTTTTTTATCCACTAGGTTAAATTTTTATACTCTTATGTGATTCTTAATAACAAGAATCATTCTGTAGATCAAAATATAAACTATTCCTTAAGTTGTATGAAGAATATTCTGACTATGATTGCACACCAGTGTTTTTGTTTGTGGGATACTTGCTAAGTCCAAGTTGAAACATAAGTAATTTGTACAAATCATTAAAAACTTTAGTACAGAAATGTTATTAAAATATGGCATTTTTTTACAAACCATTTTTTACTTGTTTTTTAGTCATTAAATATGTTAATGAAGTGCACATTTCTGGAAGAATGCACTGAAAGGAACCATATTTTCAGCAACTGACTGCTGAAATTACATATGAAGTAATTTATTTTGAGTGATTATATAAATTAAGATTGTGATGTATGCAAATACTGTAGCCTGAAGGTTGCTAATTGAAAATAAAGTACAAATGTTTACAATCTTGCAATCTTTGTTGTTTTTTTTTTTTTTTTTTGTAAATATGTTTTGTTTTTGCAGTGGCTTGATTTGCCTTCATTTGAAATTGCTGAAGCATTACTTTACATAGCAGGAAGAATGGTAAAAAAAAATTAATTGAAAAAGTATAATTTGACAAAGAAATTGATCTAGTTAGCAGTAATTAGTCTAGTCCATTGTTTATATAAGCAAATTGTGTTACTAATCTGGACCTATTAGAAATAACAGCTTGTGATTTAGAATTGTTCAGAATGTATTTTATTCATATTCACTGACCAAATAGTATTAATATTGGCATTGCAAACAGAGTGCAAGGAAGCAAAACTTATATAGCACTATGACGAGCAACATAGCGAAAGTTAAACTTTCAGCAAACATTTATCACTTGACCGAGAATCCTGTATTGACCATATTAATGTTGCAGGTCATGGATCTTCATGAATGGGAGCCTTGGAGATATGAAATGTTCTGTTACCAAATCTAGTTTTGGCAAGTGCTGTGGCATAGGATGATATTTAGAACCATTTGATTTTGATAGAGCCGGAATCACTCTGTCCTTGAGAGCCATGACAGCTGTTACAGGCCAACATTTGACTTGCACCCTTATTTAGAAAAACTGTTTGAAGAAGAGCGTGATCTCAGCTGCTACAATCTCACATCGTTCTTGAACTAAAGCCGATCACACACAGAACAGACTGAACCGAAATTCATTATCCAGGGATGTACGTTTAAACTCTGTGTTGATGCCTTGATGTTTCTTAAAATCCTATTGCTGCTCCCGCTGTGTATTATGCCTGCTATGTGTTGAACCATTTGATGAAATACTTCTGGCAGTCAGTTTTGCTTTTCGTTTACGACTGGTCATCGAGAATTCTTGATCATTTTCATTTGTAGTATCAACTTCCATGACTTCTTCCAAATTCACTTCTAACATTTCTGGGGAGATGTAAGGCTCTGAAGATGTGGATGGATCTTCTCCAGCTACTTTGTTCAACTCCATCGCTCGCTGCAATTTCTTCTACTGTCGAAATAGCTTAGAGCTCTGCTTTGTACTCAATGGAAGTGGTTTCCATTGTTGCATTGCATGTATACGTGCTCTATACGCCTTACAACGCTCACTATTAGTCTCCGACCTGTTGAATTATAAATTCTTTTCCGTCGAAATTTTTTATTAAATACGTTGGAGAATGATGAAAGAAATAGCATGGCGCAATCAGTAGGGGTACTAATTGGATCATGCGTCGCTCATGCTTGGTATGGAGTACAATGATGAGGGGGATGAATCATTTCGTGTCGCATTTTCTTGGCGATTTTTGTCAATCCACGGAATCATTGCACGTGTACGTATGCTATATTGCCTTATAACGCTCACTACAGTGGACCCTGCTTTATGATCAAATCGCTTTACGATGGGCACTCAATAACAAAATACCGTTTACTATACGATATTGGCGCATTATAGCCCTAGTTGTTGATGTGCCATTAAAACCCAAACAACAGGCTATACGATATGCGTAGATCGTGTCGCACCGGTCATTGTGATCACATTTTCGAATCGAATTTTAATTCTATTAACGACTATTCTAATAAGCGAAAATAGGAGGTATATTATCTGCCAGCTATAAAAGTAAAGATATAAAGCACAGATTTACACTTAATTACCTTACTAATTAACAAAATTAAATGATACGTGAAAATCAGCAGAATATTTTCCACATGTTAAAAGAAAGGCAAAAAGTCGATTACACCAGGTCATCACCCTTCCAATTACTAACCGTGCCTAACTTCGATGATCGCACGAGAACTGGAACATTTAACCTAGTAAATGTTCCAGTTCTGGCTGTTTAGAATGCTTCTAAAGCGCTTACTTATGACCGGTCGCATTTTCGTTGCGTTTTTTGTTAATCCACGAACGCAAGTTACTCCCATCTGAAAACTTCCTGGAGAGCGCCTAAAGAAGTTTCACTTCAAAAACGTGGTGTAACTCTTGCAGCTTGTGATGAAGCAGGACAAAGTTTAGAATATTGGTGTATCATAGCATAACGGTGAAATTTCGAATAGGTACAAGGGACATTTATCGGGACTGTATAAGAATTGCCAAAAAAGGCCACATTACAGAAGTCGTACTAGGTGCTCGAAAATATGGTCACATGACGTCAATACGGTGTATGATCACCTCCAACGGCTAAAGAGGCCTGACAGAAGTGAACCATGCCCATTATAAGAGTGTCTATAAGATTGTGTGACAATAAATCCCATTCTTCGTCCAGCTCAGACCTTAGCTCACCAAGTGATCGATGAGTTGGCTGTCGGCATGCAATGCGACTCCCAAGGGCGACCCACACAAATTCGATCAGATTTAAGTCTACTAATTGTGCTGGCCACGGCAGTCAGATATCCTCAGTTTCAAGATATTCCTCCACCACATGAGCTCTATGAACAGTGGCCTTGTCGTGCATGAAAATAAATTCTGGGCTAACCGGACCCTTAGAAAGTTGCACATAGGGTTTAAGGATCCGGTCTCGGTACCCTTGCGCAGTTACGGTCTGCCTATCAAAACTATTAAGAGGGTGCTGCTGTTGATTATTATTCTGCCCCACAAGAGAATACCACCTCCATCATAAGTGACCCTTTCTCTGAAGTTGGAGGGATGGTACCGCATTCCTCGTTATCTCCAGATGAAACAACGTCAAGAATCTGTATGTAGGCTAAAGCGGTACTCATCAGAGATCAGAACTGTGCCCCATTTGTCAGGGCTCCAAGTCACATGTTCATGGCACCAGTTTTGACGAGCTCTGCGGTGGTTTGGGGTTAATGGGATACAAACCACTAGCTTCCTTGCGTAGAGTTCGCTTGAATTAAGTCTTCTTAACACAGTCCGGTTGGAAATGTTTTCACTGTAGCCACAGCAATCTCAAGACATAGTTGATGACAAGGCAACGTTGGGTTCTGTCTTGCTGTTAGAGCCAGATAGCAATCTATTGTGGTTGACGTAGGCCTCGGGCAACCTTGGCCAGCTCTTCTTGTAATGGTTCCTGTCTCCTGAAACTGCTTCTATAAATTAAACTATCAAATTATTATATTAGGTTACTTGGAAAGTAACTTTCAACTACCCATATGTATTGTGTCTGTAAATTGCGTGTGTTCTCTGGTCGATTTGCCTATTTTTCCGGATTAAAAACATTGCTGTCTATGCCTGAGACCAACTAACTCAGCCACGGAGGGAAAAAAACCCATAAACGTTCCTTGCGTCATGACGGAATTCCAACCCAGCCCTTTTCCACCCGGTGTGGGAGGACGGTGACGATACCACTGTGCTACAGCGCAGACCAACTGCTGCTGTAGTGCCGAGACGACACTGTATAACATATTAAGCCAACGTGCTACCTCTGCCTGCGACTGTCCGCCTTCAGGTCGGCTAACGGCCCGTCATCTCAAAGAATCATCTAAACGACAATGACTTGACCTCGTGAGTACTGGAGATGTGGCTATCCCACTGAGCAAGCCAAAAAAACGGGAATGAAGTGATATGGTTGCAACCCATGTTTTTATAAGCATGAAAAAATATATACTATTTGTTCTGTTAATTTTGTCGGGAAGCATATAAGGACATATTTAAGTTTTACAAAGAAAAGAGAAAATCAAATACAAATACTTATTTCCTGTATTGCTTGATGAAAGTAAACGTCAATGATAATACATTAACAATGTAGCTTAATTGATAGGAACTATTAACTTGCTTTCCCGTGTCATTTATGTAAGACTTAATTTGTGTCGCCTTAATTGCTTTTATGCCACATGCTTTTTAATTGTTCCCAGCAACCAACATCATACATAATATAGAGAAATCAATGTGTTATTCATTCGCTTAAAGTTGTTATGAATCTGACAAATTTTTCAATACTTTTAGTGCACAAATAAATATTAATTTTAACACCTTAGAACAATGAATATCTTGGAATAGAAGAGATTTGTTATATTGAAGTACTAGTGTTACTACTTTAATGGCTAAATTATGCAAGGAAGCGGACTTTTTTCTAGTTGGAAAAATAAAAATAAAAACCTTTACATATCACTAAAAAGTGAGTATCCAGTTGTGCTTTGGACTTTACCAAATTCTCTACCTTGACCATATGGGTAAGTAATTTATTCCAGTGATCCATAACACAATGCCCAAAAGTAAAGCTCACGAGATCCAGCCTTCTGTCACTCCTTAAGCTTTTAAATCTGCGTCGTCCGGTTCTTGTCTCTCTTAAAAGTGAGAATATACCTCACTCATTTTATTGATCATCTTTTAGGCCTTATGTACCTCAATTAGGACCCCCCCCCCACACGTGGTGACTATTTACCAAGCTTTGTAATCCTTACTTTCTAAGCCCCTCTTCATATCTATATCGACTGTCGCCCGTCACCATTCTGGTCATCCTTTTTCAACTCTCTCTCTCTAAACTACAATCTGTATGCTTTTTTCAGCTGCGTTCTCCAAACCCGAATATTCCAAACTTGGTCTCATCGTCGTATACTTTTGACAACGACATCCTTCCTACTTGCAAAGGCTCCATAAATCATAAACAGGACACCGTCTGTTTTCTAGCCTCCTCTTTACACTTCTTGATAAATTTCATATCTGGTTCTGTCATATCATAACCCCTAAATTTTTTTTTCTGGATCACTTTTAACTACTTTTATCCTAGTAACTCCTGTATTTCTGTTCCCAAGGTGAGAAACCTTACATTTAGGGGCATTTAACTTGAGTTGCCATTTTTCAGACCATATCCACAACAGATTCAAGTCATTTTGAAGCAACGTGGCCCGATTATGAACATTAACCATCGTTCCTATTTCGCGTCAATAGAAAACTTTTGTAACTCCTTCTGCCCTCCCTCATCAATATCATTAAGGTAGATTAAAAGTAGGTGGGAACCCCAGAACTGATCAGTTCGTGACTCCACTTGTTACACTGTCCAACCCCAAAGAATATTCTTTTATGACTACCTTCTGTCTCCATCTTATAGCAACTTTTGATTTAACGAAGCATCTTGCTAATCACAATTCCCCCCGATTTATATAAAAGGCTTTCTGCAGAACTGTATCAAAAATTTTTATCGGGAGTCAAATTAAATAATGAAGGCTTTTATTGCATCCACCCATGTGGCTTCATCATAATAATCAATCAGATTGATCAGGTAATACTTCCTCTTCACGAACCATTCTGTGATCCACTGAGGAAGACATTCCTACTGAAACAGTTCTATATCTTGCCCTTAACAAAAGAGTAAAGAGGTTCAACTCACCAATCGGTAGTTGCCCATCACCTTTTTCCTTTTGTGGACTGGGAAGACATTAGCGCTTTTCTAGTCCAAGAATCTAATGATGATCTCATTAACATTCCCAATGGACTGATGCAAAAAAAAAAAAATAATAATAATAAATAAATAAATAACATAAAATAAAATAAATCGCAATTATAGTTACTTTCCAGACAATATCTCTAGAAAGTAACTATGATGTTACTTTAATTTTTTTCTTGTACTGTGTGTGCCCTCTGTGGCTAGATAGTGACTTTGAGAATCAAGCAGATTGATCACAGTTTGATTCCCAAGGATATTTGTGTCCGGAATTTTTTCCTAGTTCTGAGTAAGATCAAGCTCAAGTAGAGATCCGTTTTTCATTTCGAAAACCTACCTCTATTTCTATTTCCAAAAAATTGAAAGCACACTTCAGATCCCATGCGATTTCATAATTATATTAACAGATCGTTGAGTTGCCTTGGTTCTAATCCAAAAATAATCTTACAACTGAAGAAGAATTTTTTGTTGTTTTGTTAGTATAATTGTAAGTAATGTAAGTCAAGAGTGGAAGAAGTGAAAAGAATTCGTTTCCACCTGTTCCTTTCAACAACACTGAACTTTCATAGGGCAACACACTTGCTAATATCTGATCCTCTCAAATTAACAGTTTCAATTTATTCATCAGAAAATTCGCCTCACCCTGCTTTGAACGTACATGTACCACATGCTTCGACTTATTAGCAGTTAGTTGGAGCGAAAAATCAGTGAAACATTTCTAGTCATTATTATCCGAACAGTTTGGGACAGGGAGAGAACATTTTAAGAACATAATGACCTTAATTATATTAAATGTGCAGCCGGAATCGTGCTACGAATTGCCAGATTTATTCAAATCGCAGAGAAACTCGATGGGCAGAAGAACTATTTATCAATTCCGTGTTATGAATGAAGCTGAATGTGTGTGTTTGAGTGGATACGGATAGATGGGCTGTAGAGATTTGACTTTCTGTTGTTAAAAGATAGAACGCAGTAATAAAACGGAGCGGTACAGGTATTAATGAAGGCCCTCTTGTAATTAGTAGCCATCTAGTGTAGCTGGCCACATCAGTTAAAATACCACAGGGTGATCGGAAATAAATGTTGATTGTAGATGCGGCAATCATTAGCAAACACATGTCAAACTTTTCGTTTCCTAGGAGCGTCCGTCATTCTGGTCCGTGCTCCCGCTGGAGTCTGCCACTTTCAAAGCTTCTAGTTCGATATTAAATGAGATAGTCGCATGCAAATGACAGATCTAATCAACAGAGAGGCTGTCTATATGGCCCCGAAAGCGTGCTCAGAATAACAATTTCTCTTTAGGTGCCACACGTTCGATGGAGAAGCGACGGAATAATCCCCAATTTATTTTTCGTGTCGGATGACGAGCCTCTTTCCGAGGTACGCGGGTGCCGAGGAGGCTTTACACGGGCGTGGCGGTACAAACGGATACCAAGTTTCGAAGTCTCCATTCACTGTCTTATCACTGGTTGTCTGAAGCGAAGAATGCTCACCTATTGTAATTAATTGCGTCCCTCACAAAGGGTACGCAAGCGATACCGACTTAGTGTGCTGTTGTAGACAGTACTTATAGAGAATTGATTGCTTAGGAAAGAACTGACGAACGAATAATAATATAAAAAAAAAGAACAGGAGGGGTCAACCAGCCGCTTTGATGGGGATCAGTGTTCGTCAGACCCCGTGAAGGTGTCTTTGAAGAAAGAATGGTGAGAGAAAGAGATCGATAATCTTGTTTGGAATATTGCTTTTGTAAGAAACTACAAAGAAACAAACTTTCTTAAATCTATTTTTCAATTTTTTATTAAAAAATAATGTGTAACTTCTTCATCTTCTAGTGAAGTAATGTCTCAAGAGGTGGAGAGCTACCTCTATCACGAGGATATTTATCTTAACTTTTTTATAATCCTTTAGCTTCTCTTTAGCCAGTGTATCTCTTTTAACACCTTCGTATAGACCCTTAAACAATTGTTTGTGTCTAGATGGAAATTCTTTATTTTTTTACAATTTTTATTCAGTGACAAAGTTGTATAGGAAGTTTTGCTAAAGTTTTCTTCTTTTTTTAAAAGCTTCTTTCAAAAAAAGAGCAAAAACTTCTACAATATATAGTTTGCAAAAGTTAGGACCGGATCATAATAAGATAAAATAAGAGAAAGGAATAGGATAATGTCTGCAGCTTTGCTGTGATTTGTGTTAGGGAGGATATTAGACAATAAAGTAGTTAAGATTCACAGATCCAAAGCTAGCCCTTCAAAGAATACAAGAAGAAGAAGAAGAAGAAAAATACTTATTGTTAGCAGGTATAACATAAATAACGTAATTTTAGCAATAGATTAAAAAGGGCCAAAAATATCCAGAATATTTCAACTCTGTTCTACCATCAAAAAAGACAAATTCTCAACCAAAAAAAAAAAAAAAAGAAAGAAAAAGAGTTCTGGGTGCATTCTAGACTCTCCAGGTGGTAAACGATGCTCTATGAGAACTACGAAAATTCTCGGTTGCAAAGCTGTAATTGCAGCTCCAGGAAGAACAACAAAATATTGAGGACTTATTTTGCTGATTTACAGTACATAATACTATTACGTTAACTCTTCATTTCAGTTTGTACACGTAAATAGAATTTCTTGACTAAATGTTCCCCAACAATAGATAGATCTCCACAGAACCATTGCGTTTTCTACAAGAGTTTCCGATTGAATCCTTTAGATTTTTTTTTCCCTGCTGGATTGTTTGAAAGATGAGGTTCACGATCCTAAACCTAGATCTTTATAAATCCTAAAACATTAATTGACGACGAATTTTCTAAAGAATTGTGTGCTAGCGACAGAAGTAAGTAAGGTTATGCATAAAAGAATGCTCTTATGTATTTAAGCAAGAGAATACCAATTTAAAAAATAGTGGTGGAGAATATTTTTTTAGTTACAATTTTTATACTGGTTTTGTTTTCTTGATGCAACATCCTGCATGTGCATTGACAAAGTTTGGCAGGGTTGTTAATGACAGTAATGGCAGTGTGCTACTGCAACAGGATCTATAAAAGTTGGGCAGATGGGCTGAGAAGTGGCAACTGAAGTTTAACATTGACAAATGCAAAGTACTGCATATGGGTAGAAGTAACCCCAGAGAAACGTACCAACTGTGTACATACACTCAGGATGGTAGAAAATGAAAAAGACCTGAGAGTAATTGTGCAGTCAGATATTAAGATTTCTGAGCAATGCAGGCAGGCTGCCAGAGCAGGTCATGGGGTATTGTCAATGATATACAGGAATTTTGCTAGTAGGAAAAAGGAGATGATTTTCCCTTTTTGTAAGGCAATGGTCAGGCCACACCTTGAGTACTGCGTACACGACTGGAGGCCTCATTTTAGGAAGGATGTAGAGTTGCTTGAGCGTGTACAGAGAAGTGCAACAAGATTGGTGAGGAAAACGAATGAGGTTCTCTTACCAAGAACGGCTTAAGTTCTGCAAATTACAGCAGCTGGAGACTATGCACCTGCGAGGTAATCTAATTGTTGACCTGTTAGTTTAACTTCTGTTCTAGGTAAATTAATGGAGGCACTGGTTAAAGAAGCACTGCAGGATCATCTAGACAAGAATTCAGTTATAGCTCAGACGCAGCATGGTTTTGTTAAGGGCAGGTCTTGCCTGACCAATTTGATTGGATACTATGATGTAGTCACAAAAGAACTGGATGCAGGGAATAACTTTGATATTATATATTTGGATCTTAGAAAGGCTTTTGATACTGTTGCACATGGAAGACTGCTGCACAAATTGGAGCAGTGTGGCATTGGAGGCAAATTGCTGCTATGGATAAGGGGATGGTTGAGTGGCAGAAGACAGAGAGTGGTAATCAATGGACACTGCTCAACGTGGACTAATGTTATTAGTGGAGTTCCTCAAGGTTCAGTGTTGGGTCCGTTGTTGTTTTCGGTGTTTATGAATGATATTGATGATGGGATATCAAGTTTAATGTCCAAGTTTGCAGATGATACAAAGGTTGGCAGGGTCGTTAAGGACAATACTGACGCTATGCTGCTGCAACAGGATCTGGAAAGGTTGAACAGATGGGCTGAGAGGTGGCAAATGAGGTTTAACATCGACAAATGTAAAGTGCTGCATATGGGAAACAGTAACCCCAGAGCAACGTATCAACTCTGCGGTACTACACTGACAGTGGTGGAGAATGAAAAGGACCTGGGGGTAATTGTGCAGGCAGATATGAAGTTCTCTGAGCAGTGCAGACGAGCTGCAAGAGTAGCTCATGGTGTCTTGTCAATGATATACAGGAATTTTTCTAGCAGGGATAAGGAGGTGATTATTCCCTTGTATAAGGCAATGGTAAGGCCACATCTTGAGTACTGTATACAGGTCTGGAGGCCTCATTTCAAGAAGGATGTAGAGCTGCTGGAACGGGTACAGAGAAGGGCAACAAGATTAGTAAATGGAACAAAGGGTTGCTCTTACGAAGAAAGGCTTAAGTTTTGCAAATTACAGAGTTTGGAGACTAGGCACCGGCGAGGTGATCTGATAGAGGTGTATAAGGCTTTGAATGGTTTGAGCATGCTCAATGCCAATGGGATTCTTCATCTTTCTCAGAATAATCACCTCAGAGGGCATAAATTCAAATTGAGGAAGGACGGTTGTCGGATAGATGTGCGGAAATTTGCCTTTGGCCAGCGGGTGGTTGGTTGGTGGAACCGACTTCCATCACTTGTTGTTGAAGTTGATAGCCTAAACAAATTTAAAGCTCAACTGGACAGGTATTTCGAACGAACGGAGGGGTGAAATGGGAGTGGTTTTTTTTTTTTTTTTTTTTTTTTGGCTGATGCTGAATAAGCTTGCTTTCTTGCATCATATGCCTCTGCTAATGCTAATGCTAATTGAGGTGTATAAGGCCTTGAATGGGTTGAGCACGCTGAATTCTGATGGGATTCTTCCTCTTGCTCAGATTACGAACCTAAGGGGGCATAAATTCAAATTGAGGAAAGACGGTTGTAGAATAGATGTGCGGAAATTTGTCATTAGCCAGCGGGTGGTTAATTTCTGGAACAAACTTCCATCTGTCGTTGTGGAAGTTGATAGCTTGAATAAATTCAGAGGAAGTGTACAAACGTTTAGAGGGAATGGATGGGTGAAAATTGTTTTTTGGTTGATGCTAAATAAGCTCATACGCTTGCTTTCTTGCATCACATGACTCCATTACTATTACTATTAACTTCTTTCTCGGATCTTACATGCGATTCTTTGGCAAAACGTTATGTCTAATACATAAGGAAAACTTGATAGGAGGGAGGATAACTACACTAGTCATTGAAGTAGTGAACGAAATTGTAATCCTGACACACCATTATCGATTTGAATATTCCACCCCTGAAAGAATGCAAATTTTTCGTAGAGCTAGTCGACTACACCAGGAAGCAATATACTAATAGAGAAACAATGTAATAATGAAATAATTCATGATAATGCGCTTCTTTCAAATAAACCTAAGGCCACTTTCAGCAGCCAAAAATTACGAAGGGCCTTAATAGAAGAGATAAAACTTACAAGTTAGCTCACGTGGTTATTAAGCAAAACTTCGAGGAACTTCATTTTTTCGAGCCAAAATGGGCGGACTGTCATTCATGTTGAGGTCCAAGCACGAAAGTTGATAAACCAAAGAAAATAATTAAGATTCTTCGGTTTGGATGAATTAAACTTAAGATTAAATCTAGAATCATAACCTACAAAAGTGAGAATTAAAGCCTGAACTGAAACCGAAAGAAGCATCCTTGTCGACCAGACCGAAATTGGTGAAAACAAAACAATATCATCTCCACAAGAAATTACACTATTGTAAATTCTGAAAAAAATGGAATGGAAATGACTGAAAGTAGAGGGATGAAATCGCACTATCTTGAGGAACTTCAGTCTTTGTTGATCTAATAAACGTTTAAGGGGAGAGAAAAGAAACTTACAATTTAAAACGCTCCAATCCTGATATTTAAAATATTGACTGTTTCACGAACTATTTCACGATATTCGATTTTCAAAAACAAGTCCTTTATACTGACCATTTCGTCTATAATAAAGGCGCTAGCCCGATTAGGTTGCAGATCTTTTTGTATTTGCTTGTCCGCTTAATGCTTCTGTAACTAATCGATTGCAGAACATGTTTATGTACCTGAGACTTTACACTGAGATAGCTTTGCAATATGAAACCTGTGTAGTACCTGTATGTACCACTTTCAGTAGGCAGCACGGCCTAGAAAATTTGCGGCATAGGCCTCACGAGGTGCTTGAGAGTGTCCACAAGTATGGTCACCAATCCCAACCACATTGCATCCTACAGTTATCGGGTATTCAGCGGTGCTTGATCCACGTAATGAACAGCATCTGGATACAGTACGGCTAAATACCCAACATATATCAAAATATACCAGAAGTGTATCAAAAGAGATGTATCACAATTATTTTTTTTTTCATTTGTAACTCCCAAGAGCAGAAATTATAAACCTAATTTCATCTATGGTGATAAACCACCATAAAGAAAAATGGTCAGTCGAAAAATTGTTTTTGTTTGTCCGCTAATATTTATGGTACACATGTTAGGCGTCTTACTAATGCCTAAAAGACAGGAAAAAGCTTAAAATGTGGTACAGAATTCTAGGAAGTCCTATATTAGCTGCTTATAAAAGTTAAAATAGGCATTTTAATTCCTTAGTAATCAAAATGTGAACTCTTTGAACAATTTCCCATGTATTATATCTATTTATTGAAATAATTCTCCAAGAAAATATTTGTTTAAACACGTTTCCAGAAATATCGCCAGAGCCACTTCCTATTATACGCTGTGAATAGTTTTCCTTTCAAAGAAAACAAACAAACAAAGATGTAATGTCCATTTGGGCAATGCATTGGATCAAGGAGTCGCACTTTTGTAAATTGATCAAAGCGCATACTGTCTGCGCATCATTTCTTCTTCCTACTCTTTGCAGAGGGAGAAGTTGAACAACTTTATGTGCTATATCTTCGAAACTTTTTTTTATTTGCCACTAGAGAACGTTATGTGTAATTCGTAGTAACTCTTATTTCTCCGGAGAAATAACAAGATTATATTTTTGGAGGGTAGTCGAAAGTGAGACATGCGCTTCATTTTCTTCAACTTTATCGCATGAGCAACGTATGCAGTCGAATTACGTCACGACAAAGCTGAATAATGTCATCGAACTCGTAGCTATTTGAGTCCTGTTTTTCATTTCAATTTCTTTGTAATAGCAATGTGAGTAGAACTGTGAAGGTCCCGGAACTTTAAGCTATTCTAGCCCTGCAGAGAAGGATGAACCTGCACCGTTTATCTTCATAAAGTGATTGCCCTTTTTTCTTCTGTTAACCAGTCGGATTAGCAGTTGTGCACGAGCCAGAAATAGTTCAGCTCCATTTGAACCATTTCCAATACGTCTTCTTTTCTATTTCTATTCAAGAAAGTTGTAGAAAGGTTGGAGTACTCTGACCGTTAGGCAGCCACAGTAAAAGCAATAAGAAAAGAGTAAAAATACATTCATTCAATTCTTAGGGTGGCATTTATTTTAAATGAGGTTCTGAGAATTTAAAAGAATTAATTTTGAATTTTTGAAACTGTCTATCCTCTCGCTCTTATTGGTTTTCTCTAAACGCGCACAGCGTGGAATATATTCAAGATAGCACATGTGCAATTTATAGTAAAGAAGATATGAGCAGTGCATCTGAAAGCAAGGAAAAGGAAAAAATTCAATGAGAGGAAATGTTCAGGAAAAGAATTTATTATGAAAACCCATTCAAAGTAGTCACCGTGGGATTCTATAGAGTACTTATACTTCTCTTTTAAATGTTGAAAACATCCTTGAAATGTTTCTAAAGTTATCTTCATCAGATGCCGCTATTTTCTTCTTGATGTTTTGGATGGTATGAAATCGTTTCCCTTTTTGAACTTCGGAAAGAAAAAGAAGTCAGCTGAAGTATCACTAACAAACTTCGACCAATTTATGAGGAATGCGAAGGTGCAATTGTCGTGCGACAAAAATGAATTTAGAATTTTTAGAATTTTACAATTTTTGTCTCGTTATTTTTCAGACGCAGTGTGTATATCGTCTCTATAAATTGCGTATATTATATAGTTGGGTTTATCCATTAAATCGGGTGGTTAAAAAACCAAGTTTACAGAAGAAAAACTCATGTACCATGTAACCAATGAATGAATGAGGACGAAGTTCCAATATAATAATAAGCCGACCAAAATGGATAAATTATAGGCCGAATTCCTATCGCTAATGTAGAACAAAGAGATTGAGGATCATACCAGCTGAGATGTCTTCCCGATCAACAAGATCTCCCCTCTTACTTGTTAAGAAACCAGGTCACACTGTGCTAAAACGCTACTAGATCGATACCATTGATTAGAAATTTAAATGGCAAAGAAGTGGATTTAGTAGAATGCCAGTCCACGCAGGTGAATGACATCAGAAGAGATATCACAAAATAAAGAGGATGAATACAGGTTAGATGCGTATTAGGAGTCAAAGCAACTGAGGCTATGAGGCATTTAGGCATTCTTCAGTCAGTTTTCTGTTTGCTGGATGAGAAACCGGATCTACTGGGAGAAAAACCATTCAGCTTTTGCCAGAGTCCAACTAACTCAGCCATGTTATGAAAAAGCCTGTAAAAATTCCTTGGATTATTGACTGAAATCGAATCCAGGGTTTTCCCACTAGGTGTGGGAGGACGGTGATTTTAACCCATGAGGGCGATGAATATGGGAGAACTAGATTAATTATAATTACAAATTAATTTAAATATAAGAGACAGTGCAAGGAATATGAAGCATAACTCTGCACTAGTACAGTTATGTGGGCAAAATTTAAGATGAAAACTTGGATAATGAAATGAGTTCCCAGATGAAGGCTTAAGAAAATAAGAAATGAAAGGGTCCTTTAATATTCACAAGTTAAAAAGATCGGTAGAAACTAATGACAAAGAAGGAATAGTATTGCTTTGAGGTTTATGCAGCAGGATAGGAAGCAACGAATGCAACAAAATTTCTAGCTTTTTACATTTAATGTAAAAAGCTACAAAATTTTGCCAATCCATACACTCTTAATTACAGACCCGGTGTTTCAGCATAAATATGAAAGAGATTTAAATAAATTCTAGGCATTCGGCAAACCTCTTTCTCCTTAATAGTGACTGCCTCCTTGGAGGATTTTTTATTCCAGACAAGTTAGCTGGCTATTCTTTCTAAGATGTCAAATATATTGGCCTACTTAGTGGAACGCTGAAAACGTCTTCCATGAAGTTCTTTAGTTTTTTTTTAAATAAAAGATCGATGTCTTCTTTCAAGTTATATTACTGGTGTCTTTAGGAAGCTGATCAAATAGCGTTTCAGTTTTAATGTTCGACTGCTGATCGCCTTATGTCACCCGAGCCAAAACATTTCTTTATTTAGAAATTTAACAGTTTGCGTGATGAAGAAAAACCACTAAGAAGAATTCTCTCACAGAAATTTAACTTTGATTAAACGTTCTGTGGAGAATATGACATTAATCAATTATTCGCAAGTGCTCAATGTACACTTCTATTGAGATAAATCTTGTAGGATAAAAAATGACTTGAGAGGCGTGGAATAATTTTAAAAAAAATAGCATGATGATTAATCCTTAGAACAGATAGTCTGAAACAGACAGGAAACTAGGGATAAAGGATTAAAGTAGAAGGAGTAAAATGTTAAAGGGTAAAGGGTTAAAGGATTAAAGTAAAGTAAAGGGATAAAGGACGTGGTGTTTTGGGTAATCGTTGATTCCCTTTGGCTACTGGTAGAGACTTTTGTTGGATATGGAACTTTTCCAACAGACTTTTGTTGGATACGAAAAGCGCCAGAGAAGGAACTTCTTTCCTCTTCTCAACCTCTACCCCATGAATGGTATTAAGTACTATAGGTTCTAATACCTTTTGTGTTTGGGGTTTTCGTAAAAAACTGCCTACGACGTCTGTCTTAAATAATGTGGGACTGTCACTCATTGCAAAACGAAAGGCAGGATAGAAAATAACAAAAATAACAATTTATTCTCTTCTTTATATCATAGTATTCGAAGATGCATCTTTTACATTTCTGACTTAGAAAGTGATTGAGATAAATCTCTCCTTTGGGTAGTATTGCAAAACGTCTGTCTCCAGAAAAGAATTGGTAGATTTGGAAATATAGATTTTCTTTAGATTTCTTGCTGTTCTGCTGAAATAATGACGATTTAAATGCAAATAGTTTGTATAATACATACATTTTGCTTTTATTTTAGATCATGTTTAAACTATTTTCAGAAGAATACCGCTCTTTCTTTGAAGTTGAACTCAGAGAATAATTTCAAAATGGCCGGTGCGTAAAGCTGTCCACTTTCGTTTCTAAAATTACTGGTAGCAATGAGTTATTGCTATTGGTTTATACTTTGTGAGCAGCTTGACAGATTTAAATAATGACGCACCACTACGACTCCAACGTAGTACTATTGATCTAAGTGGGAAAATATTTACCCATCGGATGCAGCAGTAGTTTAATTCTTAAACGTGTAGCAAGTAAAGATTAACAATTTTTCTCTTTGTGGTTGCGTTTTAGTTGACTCGAATGGTCAGCTTCGGGAAAACAAACTTTGTATCGATTATCGTTAACAGACAACGCAAGAATCCTCGTTTAGTGACCAGGAAATCCCCCTCGTCTGATAAATTCAGACCCGTCATGAAGCCGTGTATGTCCCCATTCTAGCTCTAACGCAATTACGTGTTCAGGATCAATACCTGAATGAGAAAAATACGAGTTGCATTATCCTAGCCAATTATCTATGGCAAGTCAGTCCCGGGTTTCTTTTGGAAGGTCAGATGGGCAATGGGCCACATCACCAGGAGTGACGTCTCTGCCTGCCCGAGGGCAGACTTTTTTTTTTTCTACTTCAATATTTGTAGGTGCACAGTTTGAAATGAAATCTCTCGAGTAGCAAATGAGTTACGGAAGCATTCATTTCTACTAAACAGTTACGAAAAAGGGTTGGAAATATAATCTGAGAGAGAGAGGGAGTCCAGTTCTTCTTCTTCTTCAAGTTGTGGTTACACAGCACTGAACATATAACAAACTAATAGCCACATCTTCCAGTAGATTTTGGGAAACTAAATGAACAAAAAAAATCTTATTAAACTTGAGAAGGGCATTACGTGGAATTACTGCTAAGCAGGTTTAGTAAAAACACTTTACCACGTGAGGTATTTAATTAATTTATTGGAAAGAAAGGGCAATTATTACAATAGGCCCGAACAGTCCAAACAAATAAATTGACTACGTTTCGGAATTTGTTTTGAAATCCATCTTCGGGCCTGGATTTTTGGTTTAGGATAAGTTTATAGTTTTACCATGGAAAGTCAAATTGTGCTGCAGGAGACACCATGATATGTTACCAGAGAGATCTTATTCTACCACACAAACTACAAACACAAAATTCATGGTAGGTAGTGGTAGGTTTGTGTGGTACAACAGGGTCTCTGGTGTTTAGTGTCAAACGGCACCAGGGGTTTCCCCCATCGCTGCGCCTGTGGTGGTATATGAAACCAGCTGGAAATAGCAGGTGCACCACATCATTAACAAAAAAAAAAAAAAAAAAAACCTGTTTTACCAATCGCCTTTTGCGTCACGGAACATCGTCATCCCGTTATAAATGTGATCCCTTCTGCAAAGAATTGCCACAATTCTGGAATAACAACATGCTGGGTCGACAGTAGTCTAGTGGTCGGTTAGCGTGCGTGCTCACAAGTAAGGAGGGTTCGGCTTCGAGCGTATACGCTGTCATGAAAAACTTAGGGCCCATTGTAAACTGTACTCCAAACTATATAATATGTAAACTTTTTTTAATTACTATACGCTTCATTCATCTCTTTAACTGTTTCCGATGCCCTGAAGCCTCATCTGACACAATAACGGATCACATATCGCTGTTCAATCTGTATGTCCGACATCATACTTGCTTCAAAACGATCGTCAGTGTCATGCGACTAAAAAAAAACCCTCTTCACGCAACACAAGCACAAGTACCATAAGTACAAGTACACACAGCGCATGCTCAATAGCGATCAGGGAGAGCGCCTCTAGCGACAGTTATGGAAATTTCGCGCGATAAACATAAAATCTTGCACCAGTCCGCGAATTAAATAATCACCTCTCGTAATTTATATAGGCAGAGAATTGTTCAGAATGTTACAATAGTAAGTTGCATTCATGGTTTCATCGATGAATTCACTTATGTAAAGTAATCCCCCAAATCATCACCGTATTTCATTATTCGTGCAGTTCAATTTGAATAAAATCGCTCTTTGTGCATACGCAATGCCCAAGTGCGTCCTATGATGTTTGGACTAAGTAGCGTGATTCACTACTCTACATAACGCTCTGCCAGTGTCGAAATGTCCAATAATTCCCTTCTCTGCACCAGAATAGGCTATGACTTGCATTGCGGAAAGACAGCTTCGGCTTACGATGTACCACAGTAACCCATTCTTGTATGAAGTGTTTTCCTGATGGTTGTTGGTTCTGCCTTTATCCCAATTCTGTCAGCTGTCTCTGGAATCAGCTGACAAGAACACGGTTATAGTCACCCTCCTCCGTACTGTGTGGAAAAGGTCCGGGTTCGAATCCTATAAATAGCACGAGGTACTGTTATGGGCTTTTATCACTCCATGGCTGAGTTAGTCGATCTCAGACAAGGATAGCAAGGTTTGTCATCCAGAAAACGGACAAGTCAGAGAACACACGCAATTTACAGACAAAATGCACATAGATAGAGGAAGTAATTCTCGGGTGCCCCTAATATAACAGCTTTTGTTAATGGTGGTCTACTTGGTTTTGGATAAATGGCTGTGTTACCTGCTTGTCTTCTGCTGAAGTATCGTGTTTACAACGGTTGCTTCTGAATGTCCTATGTTTTCTGCTCTCTGGCGAATGGACATGCCTGCTATATACCAATGTACCATTGCACCTCTTACGCCCTCTGTGGCAGCCTAGTCGGCAATACATCGACATCTGCAGCTAGTTTGGAGAGGTCTGAGTTCGGTTCCTGTCGGATGACTGAAGGAGTTTCTAAAATACTCTTCACCCAAGGCTCTAGTTAGCAGAGCTCAGGTGGAGGGTGTCACGAAAGGAAATCATTAATCAGTGAGTTATTCTAGTTTTTCCTACATAACATGTAAATCTGCTTATCAGCACGCACTTCTTCTTCTAAGTAAATCTCACCCCAGTATAATATGATCACTTCTATGGAATGATTCATTTATTTAGAGATCCTTAATGTACGAAGAGTCACTGCCGATAATCATATCAGGAGTATTGCTTTCTCTTGTTGCCTCTCTAAAATGCTTCTGTAGAAAATAGTCACCCAATAAAATCAGAAAAGTCTTGCTGGTGTGTAAGTGACCAACCATAAGTTCCAGTCAGTATCTAGCATTCTGGTATGTTGGTTGATTGATTGATTAATTTTCTCTTTTATGGCACATTGACAGCATCGGCCATTATGCACCTAATTCACTGATTTGCTGGCCCACTCTATCTCTTTGTATAGTTGTTCATTATACTCATCAATCAGTTGGCCTACACACACACACACACACACACACACACACACACACACACACACACACACACACACACACACACACACACACTTTCTTCTTGAATTTATTCAAACCCTCCACTTCCACAACAACAGATGGAAGTCTATTCCAACGATCAACTACTCGCTAGCTGAAGGCAAGCTTCTGCACATCTATGCTGCAACCATCCTTCCTCAACTTAAATTTATGCCCTTTCATGTGGGTAAGTTCAGCAAGAATAAGGATGCTATTCACATTCAGCTTACTCAAACCATTCAAGGCCTTAAACACCTCAATCAGATAACTCCGTAGATGCCTAGTCTCCAGGCGCTGCAATTTGAAGGATTGAAGTCTTTCTTCGTAAGGGCACCTTTTTTGTTCCCTTCACTAATCTAGCTGCCCTTCTCTGCATCCGTTCCAGCAGATCTATATCCTTCCTAAAGTGAGGCCTCCAGACTTGTATACAATACTTTAGATGAGGCCTAATCATAGCTTTGTACAAAGGGATAATCACCTCATTATCCCTACTAGCAAAGTTTCTGTATATCATTGAGAAAACTCCATGAGCTGTCCTGGCAGCACGTCTGCAGTGCTCAGAGAATTTGATATCTAACAATACAATTACCCCCAGGTCATTTTTATTTTCTACTACCCCGAGTGTAGTTCCACACAGTTGATAAGTTTCTCTGAGATTACTGATACCCATATGCAGTACCTTACATTTGTCAATGTTAAACTTCAACTGCAATTTCTCAGCTCATCGAACTAATTTTTCTAAATCCTGTTGCAGTAGAATACCGTCATTACTGTCGTTAACCACCCTGCCAACGTTTGTATCATCTTCAAACTTTGACATTAAGCCTGATATACCTTCTTCAATATCATTAATAAATATTGAAAACAACAATGGGCCCGGGACTGAACCCTGGGTAGTCCACTGATAACATTAGTCCATGAAGAGCAATGCTCATTGATAACCACTCTCTGTCTTTTTCCACTTAACCATCCCTTTATCCATAGCAGTAACTTACCCTTAATGTCACATTGTTCCAGTGTATACAGCTGTCCTTTATGTGCAATAGTATCAAAAGCCTTCCTGACATCCAAGTATATGATATCAAAATTATTTTTTGCATCCAATTCCTCCGTCACTGAATCATAGTAACTCAGAATGTTTAAATCCATGAACAAATCCACGCCTCTTAACAAATCCATGCTGTGGCTACAGTATAATTGTATTACTTTTTTAACCAGTGGTTCCATTATTTTTCCTGGAACAGATGTTAAGCTGACAGGTCTGTAATTACTCATGGCATCTTTTGAGCCCCCTTTATGAATTGGGGATACAGTCATGCATCTCCAGTCCATAGAAACCTACTCTGAATCCAAGGATGCTCTCATAATTATACATAACGGTTTGCTCGCCTCCTTTGTTGCCTCCCTTAATATGATTGGATAGATCCCGTCTACCCAGGTGCCTGTTTAATGTTCAGCTTCAACAATATCTCTTCCACTTTCCTTTCAGTTATCAGAAAGTCATTTAATTCCTCTTTGGAATTTGATAAACTTCTGACGTCCCCCCCCCCCGGCAAAGAATTCCTTTGTGTGAATATAGATGCAAAATATCTATTCAATTTACTAGCAACCCGAGCAGGGTCATCAACAGGTAATCCATAGATGAGTCGGCCCGTCAGAAGTTGAAATCACCGTTCTCCGCATATCAGATGGAAGATCTCTTACGTTCGAATCCGTCAGTGACACAAGGAACGTTTATGGGATTTTTTTACTCCGTGGTTGAGTTAATCGGTCTTTTAAAAATAGAAAGGTTCCCCCCCCCCCTGTAAACGGGTTTTTCATACAGCGAAACGGGCAAATCAGCTGAAAAACACTGATTTTGTGGATATAATACACATGAGTGGATAAGATTCTTCTTGGATGGTCTTAATATTGCGATTTTTTGTTGTTTTTTCTGTACACATTGTACTGATCACGCGAGTATTCAAATTTCTCACCATTATGTCTGAGCAACACCATGTTTACAACATCCTCACATGATCATTTGACCAATATTTAAATTCATCAAATTTGTTTAATATGCTCGTAGCATCAGTGTACAAGCAAGTGTATATGCACCTGTTTTTACTCATAGTAACCCTAACACAGCCCATGTATTTCCTTGTCCAATGAGATATTCCCCCAGCAGGCCTCGTAATCCTCAATACTTTGCTTTTCAGGTTGCTCATGTTCCAAGAGAAGCAGCGCCGGAATCACTTTCAACTCTGCTTTCGGCCACTGTTAATCTATTATTCTATGCATCCCCCCAGTAAAGCTAATAGTTTTCCGACCTTCACAAGTATTCAGATGTGTTGTGAAGGTCCGATGAACTGATCCTCAAAAATAAGAATAACTAGTAAATGTTTAATAAGTTTCAAACAATCACTGATTTCTGTATATTGTAATCATTGACCAGTTTAGGAATAACTTGAGAGTTACTTATTTGCCAATGTCAAACGCCCTTCTTCGCAATTAATCTGTGAAATTTGGACAACGCATTCCTTAAAAATGAACCTAAAAATTCCTGGTAAATAAACAGTTGCGGATTCGTTGCCAACGCTACCCTTCTTCCACAAACAAAACAATTGGCTCTTTTCCAAGCTAATCTTGGAAGTAATACGTTGAAGGTTTAGACTAGACGTATGTCTTTTAATGTTGATATCTCTTTATTATAAAGATGGACAACGAAAACCAGATTCATTTACACTACAAAAAAAAAAAAAAAAAATTTAAACGGATACCAATTGTTTAATAAGTTTACATTTCCTTCGTTAAGATTATTTTGTAGAATACAGATCTATTGAATTAAATGGTCTTTGGTCTTACACTACTCATGCGCAGAAATTCCTTTTTTGTTTTGAGTCACGAAAGGAAATCATTAAAAAATGACGACTTCTAGCGTTCAGATACAGTAATTTCCAATGATGAGTCAATACATTGGATAGAAAAAACGCCACCTATTAAGGCAGGTAGAACTCTAGAGCAAAAAATTAATGAAAAATAAATAAAAATAAAAACTAATTCAAATTATTTTCAAATTAATATTCAGATCATTTTTCAGAACTGAAAATTTTGAAATTTATAGATCTTTTGAAAAATATTTGGAGTTTCTGAAGACACCCAGGGTCCTGAGCTGGATATCATCATTCTTCTCTTTCTTGGTGATTCCCCTTCTACTTTTTTTTTTGGCTGGTGCAGCATAAGCCTCGGGCTTTCTTGCACCATGTAGCTAATAATAATAATAATAATAACATTGGATTCGTTTTTCTCTCAATAGAAATTAGAAAGAGTCGTAAAGTGATTAAAAAATAATCCTCCGGCAGTAGTATTAGTAAAGTCAGATGATGCAAGGAGGCTTTTAATTCATCGTCCAAAAAAATAAATACATAAAAAAAACTAAAACAAAAAACAAATCAATAGAAGTGAATGCGTAGTTTTTACTAAAGGGGAGGAGAATTTCTGCATAACTTCGACTCTCAGCTGTTTTTTAATTGTACATATATATAAACGTTCCACTCATATGGTACTATCATTTTATCCACTTTACTACCATTTTTCTCGCATGCAGTCACCATGCTCCTAACTCAAAAACTCGTCAATTAACCAATGTAAATTCGAGTCGTCTTTAATGGACATTTTACATGACAAATAGCAATATTTGGGGTGATTCACGTTATAAATATTCGCTGACTGATACATCCTCAAGTTAAGAAGTATGAGTATAGTGGATTCTCCTGCATGAATCACGTAGATGAATATTATTTATTAGCTTACATGCTTCCATAAACCAACCAAGAATTACTGACTACAAAGTGAAGCTTGGAAAGCACATATCATATTTATGACCGTTAGTAAAGGGCCTAACCATTACTAATAGCTGTGCGAAGTGTGAGCAAAGTTATTTGGGATCAGAGTGGATAATAATACAGTGGGTTCAGTGGTGGTCTATTACTGAGAAATTGCGCACTGGATTTCTGTTTTCTGTGAATTTACGATCAGTAATTTCACATGTAATATACTCTGTTTGAATGTGTCCCTTAAGGCCGAATAATCTAGTTGTAGTGTCACCATTGATGGATGCTGAATTACGTTTAAAGTTAACTAAATCCCTTCTCAAAAGAGATTATCATACCTTATTTGTATTCGTCTGTAATGGGAATTAGAATTCAGAACGGATCAATATTTTAAGTATTTTAAATTGTTTTTCCTCGAACGAGTAAATGGAACAAATTCGATATGAATGTGTTAAATTCATTCGTGTCCTAGTTCTAATGGTAAGACAGCGAAGTATTGAGAATATCATTTAAAACTTCGTGTATTTCCGTTACTTTAAGGTCATATTCATCTTCCACAAATAGTTATCTCGTGGAGGTAGGCCTATCTTCAGCCACACCTAAACTAACTCAGGTGAAGTGATTAAGTCATAGCCTAATACTTTATGCACGCCTTCCACGTCACCGGTATCCTATCAGTCTGTTATGAATGTGCCGACCTCACCTCGCGTTGAGGTGAGTGGGTTCACACAATATATCACGTCGCTACACTAGCTCATCTGTTCTCACGTGATTATACACGCCAGTTGTTCGGGTAGCTAAAATTAATGGCACTCTGAGGAAAGAAAGAGAGAGAAAAAAAACGAAAGACAAATAGATAGATCAAGACATGGAGAAATAATGGGTAGATGGATGAGAGAGAGAGATATCCTTAGATGGAAGGTCGTGTCCTAATAGTTATCTGCTCTGTTTTCTGAAATGCCAACTATGTCACATCAATCATAACTATCAAAATCACGCGTAGTAGGTTTATACAAAGTTATGAACTGTGATTTACTAAACATAGAGATATGGTTATTTCTTGTCAATATGCTAAATATTTTAGACTGAACAGAAACATCATTATATCTGTGTTATAGATTGAATTTCACAACAATTCTTTCTTTTCTTTTTTATACTCCAACACGCTTTCCCCTCCTCGAGAGAACCTAGCATTTACACTTTCATCATACCTACTTATGGCAGGCTGGCAGTCGATAAACAGCGCCATAATTAAAATAGCCGACATATTGATTATTTTTTGCGACAGAGAACGCATTAATTATAAAAACTCATAACAATAAGTAATTAAAATAATTATATTTATATGAATATATTTAATTATAATATTTATATAAATTATAAGTAGTTATAAATAAATATAAATACTTATAATTAACTATAAAGATTAAGAAACAGATATAAACATGAATAAATACAAATAAAGAATTTAATAGAAAGTTTTAAATTAAATATACTTTATAAAATATGTTGTTGTTGTAGTACGGTTTTAGGAGCATCAGCGACTAAGGCCATATTGGTGCGTGTATATTGTCTGAGTGTGTTGTGAGGTTGATTTTCGGTTTTCTGAAAGAAAAGCCCAAGTTGCCAGGAGAAAAAAACAATGTTTCCCTCGCCTGAGACCGACTAACTCAGCCCCGTTCTGAAAAAGGCCCATAGAAATTCCTTACTTCATCGACGGGACTTGAACTTATGCCTTTCTCACGCGGTGTGGGGAGGATAGCGATCCTACCAACTGTGCTACCCACGAAGGCATCTATAAACGATAAATATATGATCAGAAAGATTTTTAATTTGTGATCAGTGAGGAATCTGACAGTTGATGAATTTTATTTCATTATTATCTAGGTTCTCAAATGCCTATTGTCTTCACCATGTCCATCCGCCCGCCCGCATGTAACAACTGAACCCTACCCCCAACGTCGACTAATTTACAGTATATGAAATTTTATATTTGGATCATTCAGAATGGTATGTCAAACGATTCCAAATTTCGCTAAGATCGCTAAATAAATTTTGCTAAACCAATAGAAATTTGATAATTTTTTATTTCAAAATTTTGAGTTGTATCTTCGTCAATTAGAAATAACTTTATTTTCTCCTGTTTCTCTCCCCCCAAGTTACCCGACAAAATAATGTGATTGACTCCAGGTTTTCAGCTTATGTTCAATGAGTCCTTAGGAGAGTTTTTGAATTAATTCCGATCGATTCGATAGACGTCTCAGTAACTTGAATTCATGCTCGCGCGACTGATAAATACAGTGATGGTCTAGTATACCTTTGTGAAATCCTCTGGCGCTATAAAGCTGTCCGGAACATAAACCGAAAAATTTATTTATTTTAGTTTTGGATGTTGAAGCATTACTCGAGAAGGAAAAGTTGGATGAGCACCAAATTTCAGCTTATGTTTCGTTGGACCTTGGGAAGATTTTAAAACTAATTATAATTTCATTCCCTTGTCCTACCCCCCAGAAATATATATTAATGTAAGTAAGTTTCAGGATTACTTGAGAAGGAAAAGTAATTGGATCGACACTAAATAAATTGGACCTAAAGAGGTTTTAGGTCCAATTTCAATTTCATGGTGTCACCATTTTCACTTTACTTCATAGTTCCCCCCCCCTATAGAAACGTTGTGATAAACCGGGAACAGCAACTCTAACCTTTTAAAAATTTCAGTATTTATTTAATATTCTTCCGCACCTTTGTAGCTAATTTCATGTCGATAGATTAACCCATATTCCCTATGCACCCGGCTGCCTTACCCACTCTACTAAACAAATCTCACATCAGAGCTGTTCATAATACGAATATTATATGGTGAGGTTTTGGTAAACACTTCTAGCGTAGAAATCTTTAATCCACGAAGCACATTTTTTAGATTATAATCGAACGAAATGCGTCTGAAATGTTAGGTGCTGCAAAGATTACCTTACTTGTTATTTCTCGGTTGGTTCATTTTCACTGCATGTTTTCAAAATTTTCTTATATATCAAGCACTTAGCTTCATCTCTTGATTATTTGGTGTGACTTCTGAATATGAACTTATCAAGAACTAAACTAAGCAATGCAATTGATACACTACTGTACAAAATTAACAGAACAAAATGTTTTTCATGAATATTTTATTTTGAGCAGTGTCGCCAAAGGCGAATATTTGATATAATAGGCATCCTGGCATGCAAATTCCGGGTGTCCAATAGAAATAGTCTACCACCTTACAGAGATGCACATTATGCAAATTATTTATGCCTATAAAAACACGGGTTGCCACCATATCACTTCATTCCCGGTTTTTTTTTTTTTTTTTTTTTTTGCTTGCTCATTGGGACAGCTACAACTCCAGTACTCAGGATGGAAAATCATCATCGTTTAGAGAATTCTTTGAGATGGCGGGTCGTGTGACAACTGGAAGCTGGGCAGTATCAGGAGGAAGTAGCACGTTCGCTTAATGTCATGCAGTGTCATCTCGGCACTATTGAAGAAGTTTCGGGAGACAGGAACCATTACAAGAAGAGCTGGTTAAGGTCGCCCGAGGGCTACCTCGATCAGAACAGACTGCTATCTGGCTCTAACAGGAGGACAGAACCCTACGATGTGCTGTCATCAATTGTCTCCTGAGGTTGCTGCGGCCACAGGTGAAAACATTTCCAACCGTATTGTGTTATGAAGGCTCAATTCAAGTGGACTCTACGCAAGGAAGCCAATGGTTCGTATACCATTAACTTTTCTGGAACTCTGTACTCGACGAGCTTCTCAGTACTGACTTAGGCGATGTCCAGACCTTGGCATATGCTGATGATCTCTCCCTGATCCTGGCAGGGGACTCCAGGGCTCAACTTGAAGTATCTGCCAACAGAGCCCTTACCACCCTGCAAGCGTGGGTCCGGAAAAACCATCTGACCATCACATCCACAAAAACCCAATCCATTTTCCTAAAGGGCTATCTTGATCCGCGGAGGCCGCCTGAAAAAAAGATACATGGCACAACCATCAAGCTTGTTACTCAGCTGAAACTCCTTGGAATTATCATCGACAGCAAACTAACATTTCTCCCACATCTCAACTATCTACAGAAGAAAATTAGAAATTACATTGCACTGGTTGCCAGGGTGACCCGCCGAGATTGGGGGCTCAAAAACGCACTCTAGCCTTACTGTAGAAAGCCATATTCATACCAGCTATCACCTACGGTTCTGGCATATGGTTCAACAAAGCCTCCACTGTGGTAGGACGAAGAAAGCCGAACATCATTCAACGGCCAATTCTCCTTACAATAACCAGAGCATGTTGCACCTCCAGCACGCACGCCCTACAGGTCCTCGCCGGTGTACTGCCCCTAGACCTTGAGGTGGCCCATGTGGGGATGCTGTATCAGCTCAGCAGAGGAAAGTCTACCACCTTTATTGATTTTACCACGGATCCTGCTAACACCTATTCCAGCGAAAAAAGCAGACTCCTAACCTACTTACAACAGACCTGGCAAGCCAGATGGTCTGAATCCACCAAAGGGGCCATCACCCGCAAATTTATACCAGACATATGCAAAGTATATCCCAAATCACCATCCTGGTTCTCCCCAGGCCTTCTAACCACATACCTCCTAACAGGGCATGGTGCCTTTCGCAGTAAACTGAACCTTCTTGGACTTTCCGACAGCCCCCTTTGCACCTGTGGTGCCCAGGAAACCTGGGATCACTTGATGCATGACTGCCTACTATATGATGACCTCAGATCTTCTCTCATCATACAAATTCATTTCATCCCTAGAGATCAGGGGCAACATCTCCTGGAAGACCACCATACCTACACAGCCTTTTCGAACTTTTCTCAGAGCCTCTTCACGAGGCGGAAAACCCTACCACAACCACAGAATCAGACCCAACCAGACAATGAAACGGCCTAATCAGCCATGTGTAAAGACCACTACTTGCTTCAGCATACTGCAATCCCCGTGAAGCCTTTCAACCTGCACAATAATTGTGCCTTTACAATGCAGTCTCAACATCACCTTCATCTACCATGACTGCCGCTCCGGCTTCGCCTCCCACCAAGTTGACTCACCACTGAAATGACTCCACTATCTGGACGGGACTTCTTTGTCCCAGGATTGACACTACTCGGATTTGATCCTCTCTGATTGACTCTACCAAATATATCTTCATGCAGCTCACTACTGAAATGACTTCACCACCTGGACGGGACCCGTCTGTCCCAGGACTGCACTACTCGAATCTTACCTTCTCGGACTGGACTCTGCCAACTATGACTTCACGCAGCATTGCTGCCAATGCCACGTGGCGATCCTGAACCCGTGCTCCCTTGCACGGCCCTGTTTCTCCCCTGTCCTGGCCGGGAGGAGGTGAAGGTCCCCTTGTCTTCTCTCCGCCACCCCCTCTTTCCTTCTGGTGTGGCATGGGCCTGCCTCACTGATTTTGGGGTCATCTACTCTATCGACCCTATACTTCTGTCTCTCACCCCCCAGCCTTTAGTCTCCCCTCCCCCTCTAGCTTTCCAACTAGCGTTCATCCCATGTCAAAATTATCCTAGCCCTACATCCAAAATTCTAAATTCCACACTGTATAACTTAAAACTCCTTGGCCTGACCCAACCTCTAGCACACCCCCCACCTTTTTTTTTTTTTGGTCCTAGCCACTGAAATCCCAGGAAATTAGGTGGCAGGACCTGCTAGAGTACTTATTTAAAAATACTGGTGTACCTGGCTTGCCTCCACGGGGCTAAGTGTGGGCAACGTTGGGCCTCAGTAGGGGTCCAGCGGCTAAATAGCCAGATGAACAACGGTACACGACACTACATCCAACAATATCCATACACTTTTAAATCTCTGGCCTTTACAGTGTTCTGTAACACGTGACAATGTAGACTACACGGAGATGGGGGTAACCCCTGGTGCCGTTAGACCCTAAACACACTTTACACTTTATACCATTAACTCCTTTCGGCGTATAGGGGAAACGCTGGAGGCCGCAACAAAGTACAAAAAAATAAATAAAATACCATTAACTCTAGGTCCTTACCACTGAAATCCCAGGAAAGTAGGTGGCAGGATGTGCCAGAGTATCACTTACTGGTAACACCTGGCTAGCCTCCACGTGGCGGGGTAAGGGCAACGTCGGTTCCCAATAGTGGCCCGGCGGCCAATAAGCCAGAGGAACAATGGGCACAACATCTTACACAACCCACGACCCACACACTTTTAAATCTTTGGTTTGACAGCGTTCTGTTTCCGATACAATGTGCATACGCGGAGATGGGAGAAACTCCAGGTGCCGTTTGACCCGAATTTACCTTATACCATTAACTCCAAACCACTGCAGAGCTCGTTGAAATTGGTGCCATAAAAATAAGACTTGGAGTCCATAACAAATATTCTCTGCTGAGTCCTGTTTTAGCCTATAAACCGATTCCAGACGTTATTTCATCTGGAGACAACGAGGAATGCAGTACCATTCCTCCAACATCAGAGAAAGGAAAACGCTTACGGTGGACGCGGTATTCTCGTGTAGGACGGAATAATGATCAACGGCCGCACCTCTTCATGTTTTTGATAGGAGTACCATAACTGTGCAGAGGTACTGAGAACAGATCCTTAAACCCTATGTGCGACTTTTGTAGTGCAAGTGGCCCAGATGTTCTTTTCATGGACAAAAATGGCACTAAAAATATCCAACGACTGCCTTGGCCAGCACGATCACCAAACTTAAATCCGATCCAACATGTGTGGGATGCCCTTGGGCTTCGCATTGCATGCTGACAGCCAACTCCTCGATTACTTGATGAGCTAAGGTCTGCGCCGACGGAAAAATGGGATACGTTGCCACAGAATCTTATAGACGCTCTTACATCGAACATGGTTCGGGGCTATCAGGCCTGTTTAGCCATTGGAAGGGATCATACGCCGTATTGATGTCATGTGACGATATTTTCGAGAATCTTGAATCAACTTCTGTAATGTGATCTTTTTGGTAATTCTTATAGAACCCCTAAAAATGTACCTTATACCTGTTCAGAAGTTTCTCGCTGCGTCCTTCCTCATTTCATCGTTTTTCTATGTTGCACCACCATGCCAAATTTTGTCCCACTTCATCGCCAGCTACACGAGTTATACCATGTTTTCTACGTGTTCTGTTAATTTTGTAGAGCAGTGTATACTTTAAACTATAAATATGATAGCTTTTCTTCAGTGAATTTACAGAATCTAAAGTTCAAATTCAGGTATGCTGGAGGAAACGAGATGAATGATGACATAATCGTGTTATACGTATGGCATCAGCTGAAGCGTCAGACCACATCTCAGGATAGATAGACGCGTTGCTTCTAACTTTGATATGTTTTGAAACAGGTTCGAGCAAAAAGGTTCACCAAGGCAGTCTGTTTCTTGTTCATGACTATATCTTTGTTGGCTGATTATAGCGTGCTTACGTCATCACTGATCTGATCTCATTTTGTTATTGCTTTGTTGACTTCGAACTTTGAACTTCTCTTGACTGGTTTCTGTTTATTCAGTATTGAACAGATATTGCATTTATGCTTGGCACGTTTAAGTTGTGCTATGTGCAGAATTAGAATAAAATTTAAATTCTTAGTCAACTAATTATTATTCAATATGTCATGAAATGCAAATTTTAGGTAGGGGTCGCTTATAAGCAAAGAAATCTGAGGGATAGATTGTATTTAATCGCTTTGAAACAACTGACGGACATGTTATCCTTGTCATTTATTATCATAAAAAATGATTATTGTGCCTGACATACTTTTAAAACCTAGAAGAGAAAGAAAAATAACGAAGAGATTTGGCCCATGATCTACTAATTCACTTTGGGGCTTTATGAAAACATTTGAAAGGACGAAAAGTATGCGTGATTTCCCATATAAATGATAGTTTCATAATTCCTGTAGAGAGCCGAGAAAATATCACAAACTTTTCAATAAATTGCTTCAACATCAAGTTTAGGCATTGTCAGTACCAAGTAAGTTGCTCCACCCTTGGATATTCCACAGAGGACGGTTATAAAATTCATGTCGGAAAACATTAAGGCTGCATCTGCAAGACATCAAATGTGTTTCATCCATAGCTCGTAATGATAACGTGAGTAGAATGGACTTTGCTAATATTTTTTTTTTATCAAAATTAGATTAAACTTTGATGTCTAACTAATGCGTTGTGGGCAAACCACACGAGGCGCATTTCTCCTTCATGCTACTGCCAGCGATCCCAGTTGTGTGATTTGGGCAAAGAGAATCCTCAGTGTTTAAGTTGACCCTTTCCATGAAGAAAGCGTTACTGCATAGTTTCAAATCACAATTATTGATTGGTTCATTTTTCTTTGAGGAAAAAGTTAATGGTGGGAGGGGGGGGAAGGATTTGTGAAATGTTACATCAAGAGTAATTAGGGAAAGCTGTATCAGGATTAGGCATAATGTCTAAATTAGGTGAACGAGGCGTCCTTGTAAGAACTATATTCTAGCCATCTGGACTGTCTGCTTGACAGTCATCTCCTTGGCCAGAGTTACTGATGTTAAAGAGCTTCCACAAATTTCTAGTTTTGGTTATGGAACTTCTTGAAAGATGGTGTTTATGAAATTCAACCCTTTATTAATGTTCTATTTTGTCACTAAAGATTCAGTTGAAAATCTCCTGTTTTTTTTTTTTTTATCATTCCAACATGTGAGGTTTAAAAAGTTCACAAACAAGAGAAAATATCCGTATTAGTATTTATTAGAATACCCGTGGCGAATATTTCGCCAAAAATGTTTCAGAGAAGAAGTAAAGATTAATATTGAAGTAATTGCAAAAATCTTTCCTTTGGCTCCCCTCGTTGCGAGCTAAGGTGTCAATGGGATGGACTCTGGTAAAAATGCAATTTGACCATTTTTTACATGTATGACTATATCGTCTTGTAAAATAATTAGTTATTGCATAACAAGTTTTTCATGAGCAAAAACGCCTTGTTGAAAGTCTGACCCTCAGATTTGTTGATCGTGTTGATACAAGCTAAGACATTTTGTCTTCTCTTCAAAGTAAATGCCAAATTAGTTTCATGGTAGCTAAATCAATTCTCGGAATTTTAAAACTGGTCGGAAATTTTTTTTAGAATATTTATTTTTTCCTTCTCAATTTTACTGCTAAATAAAACTATTGCAGCTTGTTTGATCTTTGAGTTATTCAAGTTCAAAGAGCTTTTAGGGCTGAGGGATATAAACAAATTCTTATCTAGATTACATTAAACACTTGACATCTAACAGGATGGCATTATGAATTACCACATATATAAAATGTTGAGATATAAATGAATTAATGTTCTGTTGACCATCTGCTAGAGGACAGAATGGGTAAATATCAACCATTTTTGCGTATCACATTTTCTGCATAAAAATGTAAGTTAATTTTTTGCAATTAAGTTTCGCCATTTCCACAGCAATTTAGCATCTGTTGAACAAACCAATTCAAGTCGTTTCATTGCATTGCGAATTATGGATGTGCTTTGTTTTTGTTTTTGATTGTCTTAATATTTTATTATAAAGATCACTGCAGACATACGTTCCTCCCTCCACCAGAACCGTATAGTGTTCCTACAAAAAACGAAACGTGTTACATCATCTCCGAAGGTGACACGTTTCTTCACTGGGAAGAAAGGTGTATGAGGGGAGGGAGAGAAGGAGAAAGCAATGCAGCCATAAAAAGTATAGTCTCCGCAGTCACCTGCATCTCACAAATGGTCTGGTATCTGCTAAGAGCGAGCGTTGTGTCGCTCTTTTAGATCTCAGAAGTAGGTTAGATATTATTTGACTGTTAGTGACGGTGGTAGCTGCAGAAAGTGGGGATATTTTAGCTCGTGCCGGACGTTAGTGTGGGGATCACGTTCCAGTTAAATTTGTTCCACCGCATTCTCAGGTAACGGCAGTAAACAGCTATAGAACCCCCCCAGATTCTGGACGAAGACAAACCATTGCAAGCCATCCAAGTGCACCTGACTTAGATCTCTACGACACCATTGTTCGGTTGCTAAGCAACGTAACGTTCCCTCTGAGTTTCTCTGAAACGTTTATTTGCGTAAGAGGTTAGATTTGAGAAAAGGATGTGCTTTCATATCGATATAACAAGGAGGATGGATGGGTCTGTGTGGACAAGTATGCTTGAAGGCGAATGAAGCATGTTGTTGTATCTCGTGCGGCCAAGCCTTGGCATTCTCTACAAGTGTAACTGGTGTATCTACATGAAACACACGTGCAACCGAAGGTTCCGGAACGCTGCTTCCGTTTGCCGGGCTTTTACAGACGACATGATGTAGTAGTGTGTAGATAATAGACAGCTGGTTTGGTGTACAGGCTCGTAAAAAATGCCTCGCTATAGGGACTGTTGAAAATCTTGAACAACGTGGAAGATGGGAGTGGGAGAAAGAAAATTGGTTGTTTTTGTGATTTGAAGTTTCACTCAAACTTCTGATTTCTCGGTTGACTAAATAATAAATAGTTGGGATGCATTTATTTGATCCCAATTTATGTTGGGATCAAATAAATTTACGTCATTCTTTGTCTACGTGTATCTAAGGTTGCCTTGGGAGGGGTTTTGAGGAAATTATTTAATAATTCTGTTTCTTCGGAAGTATTTGAAATTCAGATTCTTTTGGTCGCTAATTGACTTTTCGTTTTGTTTTCATTTCAAATACATATCCAAGGTTATGACTAACCTCAGTTGTTTTTTTAAGGGATTCTGTTATGCTCTAAACCAGAGCTATCCAATTATTGGTTAGAATTTCTATGGTTTTGGGAAGATAAGAAAATATAAGTGACCATTAATGTACGTATTGCGTTATATTTCAATACCGTTCGATTATCAAATGATGTATCTGAAATTTGGTCTCCATTCCATTTTTTATGGAGTAATATTTATTTAAGATTTCGGAACACTTCACCAAAATACCGTGCTGTATATAGATAACCAGAAATTTTATTTAGAAAATTGCGGAATTTCTATTGGTATGATTTAAATTAAATTTGAGACAGCTTAACAAATAATTCTAAAAGATTTAAGTATAAAATTTAAAGAAAATATGTTTACTGTGAATCCAGTTGTTATATCCAGACGGAAGGACGAAAACGGTAAAAATGTCTCTTTGAGCATGGACACTCCTAAAAATTGCGATATGTCAGTTCGTTCGATTTTAGTGAATTTTTAGATGGCTTGACAAATCTTTTTGATATAACCAAGTATAAAATTTCATGAAAATCTGTCCATTGGAAGTGGAGTTGTTATATACAAAAATATGGACGGATGTGGAGGAGACTACAGGTTTTTTATGTATTTGCGAATACGCCTGATAATTGTCCTCTTAATTAAAAAAAAAAACAGGTTGATTATAGATAAGATACAGGTACTAGTATTAGCCATATAGTGCAAGGGAGCCACAGGCTTTTGCTGAACCAACCAAAAAAAAGTAGATAAGAAAATACAAAACAAATTATACGCTTCCCTCCTCGCGTAAGTAACCACCCATTTAATCTTTGAATTTCTTCCAACTGGCAGCCTCAACTACCTGCGGAAGCAACTTGTTCCAGTAATCAACGATTCCTGGCTAAAAGAAAACTTCCTACAATCTAGTCTAAACCTCTTCCTTGTAATTTGAATTTATGGCTAGTAGTTCTAGAATTCTTTATAACAGTGAAAATTCCGCCTTCATTTTACTAATCCATATCAGAGCCAGGTGGCAACAAACACCAGGTTGGCCGTCTCCTGCCTCCCATCCTAATCCAAGCCTTTTTGTGCTAAGTTGTACATACTGGACTTTGCTGGAACTAGTTCTAGACAGGTCCAAGGAAAACGTGGGTGGTTAGTTATTATTATTAGTTAGTATGAGGCTTCGGATTAGGAGGGGGGAAAGGGTAGGATAATGCGGGATGAAAGTCGGAGGCATCCCCTCGAAGGTAGAAGAGAGAAAGCAAAGAAGGTAATCAGTTAAAGGGATGGACAGTAACGTAAAACATCCCTATCCAAGGAAGTGAGAAGTAAAAACATTAATTCCACCTTGGAGGCCTAAGATCAGCAGCTTCCTTCCCCTAATTGGGTTTGCATGGATCACGCTACGCAGAGCAGAGCCAGCAGTCAAATTCCCACCCAGTGTGGTGCTGGGTCAGCAAAAGTTTTTTTTTTTTTCCCCTCAAGCGGCATACAGTTGAATGTCCATGTCTAAAGGAGTACAGTTGTCTAGACCCAAGGTCCAGAGACGCCTGCCCCAGTTGGGGTTAGCATTAACCCCCTCTGCCAGGCAGAACATTAAAACAGGTTCCAACCCAGCAGAATGCTGGGTTTGCAGATTCTCTCACCTCTTAAAAGGGGACGTAGTGAAATCCAGTGAATGCCATGTAGTTCTATTACAGATTAACTTGTAGCTGTTGTAGGCTTCAGTACTTTTCGTCGCTCTGTGACTGTCCTAAACTATCTTTTTCTGCTCTATTCGACTGGCTACTTCGCATTTGTGTTTTCATGACTCACACCGGAAATGTCCGCAGGCGTTTCCGTTGAGTCGCGGTGTCGTTGGACGAAGTATTGAAAGTGGATCTTGTAACAACCATTATTTAGGTAATTTTTGAACTTAAGAAAGATTACAAAATATAAATTTACAATGTATTATAAAATTTAATATACAGATATAAAAATCGAAACATATAAATGGGATTTTATGAAAAGATTTTTAGTTATAAATTAATATATTTGGATTCCAGCTTCGTTGCGAACCACTTCAGGTCCTCGATATGAGCTGCACAGCAGATATTGATTCGATAGTCCAAATAATTAAAAATTAATTCTCCCCAGTCGTTGCCAGATGTCTGTGGTAACGACTGGAGAAAACTTGAACGGTTCTTTAAAGTTTAACCACTGGGGACCTAATATATGAAACGCAGGATCGTTTCATGTGTTAGGTCAGGAAACCTGGGCGCTAAGAGCACCACATATCATTTTAATCGGTACTTAGTTCCATCAACCGCTGAATTAGCGAGTTATTGAGATATTTTGAAAAATCCACATGAAAGCGTTGGGGACGCACCAACAACTGAAGATGAAATCGCTGGAATTTTCATTAAGTTGAAGCATAAGCCAACTTATCCACATAAATGTTCCCATGTTTAACATTCGAAAAAATATGGTTTTTGTAGCTGAAAGGACATAAATGGTTATTATCTAATCTACCAAGTGAAATATTATACACCTCAGTTTCTAGTTTCAAGCAGTCGCTGATTCTCGTCGTAAGTCTTATTGAATTGTTTCTATTGAGGTCTATTCAATTTAGCCGCAGCAATTTTCAGTAAAATTGCTTTATCTTTCACATGATAGTGTGTCGTTTATTCATTCTTAAAAAAAAATTTTCTGTCCAGTATTGTCTAGTGGCCTGTTTACGGTCTTTCTCCATCTTTGCAGGGGTGTGCCTCTGTCTCTCCTTCCCCGGGGTTTGTAGTTTAGAATTTCTTTCGGACAGTGTCCATCCTCCATTCTCTCTACATGCTGAATCCAACCTTTTGGGAATAAAGTTCTCCCCCCCCCCTCCATTGATTTGCCTTTTTTTTTAATAAAAAAAATAGGAACATTCTTTTTCATAAAAAAACTTTAATTTTATAATGTGAAAAGGCAAAAATACATTTAGTTTTGGGAAATCCCGTTCATACCGATGATTTCAACTGAGTTGGCGAGTTATTGAATTTTCGGCACTCACACTTGAGTATTGTGGCATTTCTCATTCGACTGAAAAGTGGTTCATCACAAAAATAAGCAGTGCTGCCACTCTCATCCTCTTTCACTTTCTGTTGAAAGTCAAAGCAAATCTCGTTTCGCGTGCATATGCTGTTCGATTTTAACGCCTGCACCAACTGTAACTTGTAAGCTATGAAAAGTAAACGCATCTGAAGAAAACGCCAAACTATTCCAAGTATCCAAATCACAGCTATATTATTATTTATTTATTCATGTTTGAATACTGTAAGCTGAATACGCTTAAATACTGACAGTATAATTGCATCTCTGCCTTTGTTATTGATTGATTATGGTATATTCAATAAAACTTGTTTAGTGAAATAAATGCTAACTGAAGATGCTTATGTCTGTAAGTGAACTTTTAAAGGCTTCGATAGACTTATATTTCCCTGTTTCATCAGTAGCTCAGGGACCACCGAGTCTCTTACCATCAACTGTTGCTTTTAAACTGGTTACCCCAATTGTAAACTTGCCTTACGTTATGGCGAGCTTCTTTTTGTAGCCTGTTCGATTATCATGTTGCACGCTGAACTTGTCTTTTCAAAATGGATGACACAAAATACATTATTCCAAGCAGAACTGCGTGGGTAGCACAATGGTTATGATTGCCGTCCTCTTCACACCGGAAAAAGGTCCGAGCTCGAATCGCATTAATTACACGAGGAACTTTTAAGGGCTTTTTCCACACCGTGGCTGAACAAATCGGTCTCAGGCGTGGATAGAAAGGTTCTTCTCTCCCACCCCCGAAATGCCCGCCTGCTTTTCATTCAGCAAAACAGGCAAGTCGACCAGAGAACACGTGCAATTTATGGAAATAAAACACATGAGCAGATGAGTTACTTCTGGAGTAACCCTAGTATGACACATTTACACTTTTTTACCCAGGAGAAGTAATTTTAATAATACATGCCCCTTGACAGACGTTTGCATTACAGAATTTACTATAGCATACACGATTAGTCTTTTTTATGAATATCTGAAAGTGTTTAATTTATTTGATTTGTTTGCTTATTGGGATCTCAAACACGCTAGCTGCCCGCGTGTTTGAGATCATATGATCAGACAATAATTCCTATACTTGAAATAACTTTAAAATCAAAAGGTCTTTGAAAGTTATTTGGTAGGATAAAGTTTAACCTGAATAAACTTAAACAGTTTAAACTATATCCATCAGACATGTTTCCATAGTTTTGTTATAAAACAGTAATAATAATATTTGTTTCTTTTGGATCATTCTGATTAGCCTGGGTTAGTACGGTTTATTGCAATTAGTCATATGGTGCAAGGAAGAGGGGGGGGGGAATCACCAAGAAAGAGCTCCAGCTCAGGACCCTGGGTGTGCCAGCCCATACTCACCAGATGTTAGCCCCTCGGGATGTTTACAATTAGATTAAGAAAAAAAAAGTTAAAATAAAACTTAAAGAAGAAAGGATAATTAACAAATAAAATAAATATTAGGAAAGCAATAAATACACTGGAACGATTTCATTAAGTAGAAAATCGAGAATACGGGCTCTGGTTGAAAGCATATCAATTTTGATGCTACAAGTGTGGTAAACCAGAACTAAAAAGCAACCTACTGATTTTTATTTTTAACAATACAAGTGAGTAATCAGTTTTAGCCTTTAGGTAGCATTAATAGTTTGCATCTTGGCCATTAAAACAAGAAATTTTTTCTGAGCAATGAAATTATAGATATTGACAGAATCTATAGAACCAATCATTAATAGAATCATGTGTTCTGTTTCAATAAAAGCAAGTCGTAGTTAAGTGTGCCGCTGGGAATAAAATATATATAAATCACTGAAGAATAGATACTTGTCTCCTCCAGCTCATGAAAGAGAACTTTCTCTTCCGGCATGTTATATAACAAAAATCAGTTGAGTTTTTCAAGATAATGCCGTTACCCGTAGCCGCCAGGAGATTTTCAAGAGGAGAACCAGGGGTTTTTAGTAGGAGAAATATGTACGTCATCTACAATAGTGTGCAGTCTGTCTGCATCATCAAAAGAATGAAATAAAACTTTCCCTTTAAGAAATATAGAACTGGACAGGGAACTATGAATCTTCCTTCTGCTTGGAATTGTTTATAGGTGTTATGACATCATTGGTGAATTATACAGCCCATGAATTTAACTGTTTGAAGAATTTTTGATATTCTCTGACAGAAAGTTGAATTCCATCAATTCAACTTTCTGTCAGAGAATATTTTCGTTTTAAATTGCAGCTATTTTGAACAAAATTGGGAAAGAACTGTCTAGACACTTTCCAGACGCTGGCTGAATTTCATGTCACTTAATTAGTGTATAGCTTGTCATTAGCGCCCAAGATCACTCAGAGCTGAGATGTGTAATGTTCACATCTTATCCAACGGTACATTATGAGAAAACTACACTAGTATCCAAAAGTTAGGTCCAAGATTCGATAGGTCAAGAAAAATGTGTACGTGATCTGCTGAAACTTCTGTGGAAGAGTATTATTATAAAATAGAATTTTACTGAGCTTGAAAAGAAATGCGCCTCGATTTTCATGAACCACAATTATCAGATCTTCACTAATCATAATTGCGGCAACCAGTCCTCTATAACTTTTAGGTTTTTAATTAGAAATATAGTCATACCTCTCTCCCTGTCCGCTAAACAACTCTCTCAACGAGCTCTCATTGCTGATGACAACACTTTGTGGTAATAAATCCCGCTTTCTACAGAAGTTTATATTAATGCATAGAAGATTCTGGTAGAAAGGATATCCTAAATCATCTCCTTAAAGCATCCCTAAAATACTCAATCGAATTCAGGTCCAGAAATCTTGCTGTCCACTCCACCTTAGGGTCACTTCGAAAGAATTTGTTGATCAGTTGAGCATGTGGAAGAGAGCCGTTTTTAACTATAATTAAATCTACTCAGAGCTTTAGCCAGAAAACATTGACTTATTATGACGCTGTATCATTTGCTCTTGCAATAAATGAGGGGTTATACGACGATGAGTGGTCATAAGAAGAGTACATAAGATCAGAGGAAATTGAAAGATAGCGATAGAACATATTCAGAAAAAAATATCTAATAAAAAAAGATCCGAGTGAATTTACAGACTAATTTTTCCAGTAATTACATGATGGCTTATACACTAAAAAAATCAAGAAATAAAGTCTAAATTTAACAGATATTTATTTAAAGTATACCCAGTAAATAAATATCTGTTAAACTATGGACCCCAGTACTCCAGGCCCATTTGTCACTAAAGTCTAAATTAACTTACTTTTTGTTATTGTAGCAATTACGCAGATTTCTGGTTTAACTTTTGACAATTTAATGTGGGCTTATACATATCACATTTAAAAACCAATTTTGTAAGTGCCAATTCTTGGTCTACTCGATTACTTTAATAAACTTTTGGTTTACCATGATTGAAGAAATACAGGTGATAGTCAAAATCGCAATTTATCATTCTTTTATATAAAAATAACGGAATCGTGTCTTTTAAAGATCATTTAATTAGATTAATTTTATTCAAATTATAGACTTTTAGTAAATATAAAATTTAACATCAAATGTTATTAAAACCTTATTGAATTCGTGTGCTTGAATGCATAACTGTTGAACCGATCAGCAGGCTGTTGTGTAGCATAATTGTTTTCATTATCTCTGTTTCATTGAGAGAGAGAAAGAATATTTTAATTTTTCTTTCAATACAATTTTAAAAGATTGTGAATGTTTATTACAATTTTGCATATTAAATATGGGCACTTGCTATTAGACTCCATATGCCAGAAACTAATAGGTTAAGCAGCTCAAATCCCATTTGATCAATTATTATTAATTTTTATTAATTATTATTAATTATTAAGTCATAGAGGTAGAAAATGCTTAACCAATTTTTGTTTAAAGTATGCGACTACAACATAAAAATGGGTGACAATTTTTATTTACAGGGAAAGAGACTGCTTTTTAAGACACTAGGGAATCTTCCATGAGAGAAATGCATCTATTATATGCAAAGATATCCTCGCAGCAGTATCAGTCCTCATATCAATTCCCATTGCCGACCACAGTTGAGAAAGGACTAATCAGGGCCTTTTATACTGTGGCATAATTCATTCCTTGGGCATGGATCTGTCTCTGCGAAAACCGTATATAATATTGAGTCGATTTTCTTCGCATCAAGAAGAAAATGAAATAAAGTATATGTTATACATATCTATTCCACTGGAATGGCTATTTTTCATTATAAGTGAAGCTCAAAGGGAGAATCTAGAATCGCTGCAGTTCGTTCGAGGAGTGTGGCAATGAGGTATCCATCTTTCAGGTCTTATAAAGCTCGCGTAATTTCTCAGCATTTCTAGATTTTCTTCACTTCTCATACAGCGAGAGTTGTTTTGTGACAAAAATGGCTTCGCATCTGTCTAGACACCTTCCAGACTGATTAAAGCCATACCACAACTTCTGCACGCCCGAGATCACTAATAAAGACAGGGCTGTTCAGTGTTCATCACGCTATCGGTGATAAATAACGCAATTTAGGATTAAAGTAAATCGCTAACCATTTGCAATCAGTAAATAATTCTTAATTGTACTTAGGAAGTTATCATAACACAAATTCCCTTTCTGGCAGACATTTCTTGTTTCATTATCCACGAAAGGAGAGTTAAAAGGTGTTAAGTTTATTTAATTTATAAAAGCTTAAAATGCAATTAAACTAGATAAATTATATTCTTCAGTAGAACTTATTTTATTAAATATTTAGTTATAGAAATCACAATATGCATTCATATATTATAATCCTTACTGCAACACACAAACCCTACTTAATCTGGAGGAGATTCTAGATCTCCTGGAAAATCCCAAAGAAAGGACAACTGTCTGAATCCGACAGCGACAATATGTAGGAACTTTTTAAAGAGAAAAACATGTTTTTCAACATAAACAGAGGAAATATTCTCGTTTTTCTCAGAACATTATCAGGATACGTTATTGTAGAAGTCCTATTCCAAACAAAAACCGCAATGCTTGGTGATTGGAGCATCACCAAGCGTAGTGGAATATCACGGCAACCTTTGAAGTAATTCCACAATATGATTTGACTGTACAATAATATGTACAGAAAATACAAATACAGTGTTTGACTGTACAAATGCAAACAATTTTCTGTACATATACTAAACCTGTATTAATAATACCAAGAAACCTCTGCTTAACATACCAAAATTGGGTTTGGTGGATCCAAACCCATTGAGTGCATAAGCGGTCAAAGTAGGGGACAACCCACTTTCTTTCAAAAATTAAAAGGATATTTATCAGTGAGATTGGTCCTAATCTTTGTAGGCTAAGAGTGAAAAACAGAGCGCAGATATGACGTGGTTGGAGTGGACAGTACAAAGGATGTCCAGTTACTTGAATCGGATTCGCGCTTGAAAGAATTACGACTTTCTTTCAGTAAACCATCTAAACCAACACCTCGCAACGTTATTTTTGAAGTTGATCCTGATGTGGAAGAAAGTGATTTGTTGGAAGAGCTGTCCAAACGGAATTTGATTCGACAATTGATGAGGACGAGCTTTGCAAAAGCTGTAAGGTGCGATTCTTAAAGGTGAATGGAAAAGGAAACTGTAGGAATTGGATACTGTGCGAGTTTTGATATTAGTAGTTATGAGGACACATTTTTCTTAGTTGGAGGAGTTCTAATTTCAAGAGGTATTATTTAACAACTATGTTTTCTACAGTTGTCTTCGCTATGGACATACGGCAGGACATTGCTATGTCAAATAAATAGTGTTCTCATAGTTGAACTCAGGCATGTATTTCTGGACGATACATTTATTATTATTTTTTTTAAATCCCCCCTCTTTCTACACGGGAACAGAGCTCTTTTGTTTGGCCTGACAGGAACGTTAGATAGTAGGTTCCTGGTCTGACTCCGCGTGCTAGGGATGGTGTCCAGATGGTAGCAGTTTTTGTTGCCATCAGGGTTAAGTGGCCATTCACTCAACATGAACAATATAACCCAACAGTAAGCGACGACACATTTACACCACTTAATTGATTTGTCTTTATCAGTACGGTATCATCACAATATACACATTAAAGTTACTCTACATGGTCATTGACTTTGGACACTATTAATTTTTAATTATATTCAATTTTTCTGTATTGCTTTCGTATGGCATTTTATATATCTTCCCGAATATTTAACAATGATTACAACCATGCAAGGAGAATGTTCTTTAGTGCCATGTAATAAGTCTTAGATTTTTGTATTTAATTATTATTACGAAAAAAAAATTTAATTGTTTACAATGTTGATCAACGTAAATTAAATTATTTTGAAAAATGCACAATTGGTGGTATGGAACTCTTTGTGACCCACTGCCCACAAGAACCCATGGGTCTTCGAGGATTCTTGTGGGCTGCATTGAGAAAAATGAAATCGCGTCACTCCAGTGGGATGACTCTCTAAGTGTAATTTCTGTAGCAAGGGTATATAGGAATACACTAGTGTCCAAAAGATTAGTTACAACTTTTTTTTTTGTTTAAACGTAAACGCGTTTACTTTTGGACACTAGTGTATATGTTGTATGCCGTTTGTGCTAATGGTTATGTTATAGTCAGATTTTTTACGAAATAAACTTAGTTTCTGAACTAATGTTATTTATATTGAACTTTGTTTGATTACTAAGTTCTTTTAGATTTTAATAATTAAGTAGTTTAAAGTGTTGCCGTTGAAAAGTTCAATAGAAAATATAATACTCATTAAGTTACTATTATAATAAATTTAAAAGAATTATAGAAATATTTTGGCTATCTCAAATACAAACACGTTAAAAAATCTTTTATAATTATAGTTTTATAATTTCAAAAATCTCAATATTTTATAAACATTTTTAAAATATTCTTCTATAAAATAAAGTGAACTGAAATGTAAGTTCACATTTTTTTAAATTTAATATCAATTTATGTAGTTATTAAATCTAAATTTACTTAGACACCTTTTCTGTTTGTTAAGCAGTATTTTCAACCTAAAATAGTACATTAATTTTATTGTGAGCTATGTTATTCACTGAGCTTAAAGTCCGATATTGAATTTTGCTTTTATCGCATCTAAAAGACATTCTTGAATCTAAATTAATCATAATTTAAATGCCGAGTTGCTTTGGTATTGCAGTACTTCTAACAAATGGCATCCCCGAACGGGTAATCTTCAATTTATTTAAAATATTAGACACTTTTATGACAGCCTGTTTCCAGAGTTACTGGTCTCTCATCAGATTGTAGATGGTGTCTAGTGCAAATGAAGATCACAGCTTCCAATGTAGTTTAAAAAAAATTACTGCCCAAAAAAAAAGATTTCACATTTAAAACTAAAGACGTTAGTCTTTTTATCAATATAATTAGTCAAAGTTTCAAAACTGATCACAAGGAACTTGTCTGGGTTTTCAGGGTGGAAGAAGATGGAAGATAGTCGTATTGACGTCCTGTTGAAGTCAATGATGAAGTTTATGCTCTGTTGGAGTATAAATAAAAGTTATAAATAATTAATCGCTCGTGCATTGGGCATTCCATGTAGCTGTGCTAAGTTCATGCTCGTCCACAAACAATCAAATCATTCATTTGAGGAAAGGGATTCCAGTCCTGCTAGGCTAGTCGGAGATAGAAGAGCGGTATGCCACAGTTGAACTGTATAGAAGATTCCAGACAGATAGGGGAGAGAGAGAAGAGTGAGAGACCACAGGCAGGTTGATAAATAAATTACCAGCGAAATATACTTGGGAGCACAGAAGCTGGTAAAGTGCAAAGGGAGGTTGAGAGGGAATTGTGCACTACACCAGTATAATTTATGTTTACTGTAAACGAGCAGATGGCCTAGCTTCGCTGTTTCAGCCATGTTCAGCCTCCTGCGCACCGAACACCTGCTCCTGGGATTACAACGCAATCCTTTAGAATGAAGGTCTTCTGTAGTCGTTTGTCTGGCTCTACCAGTCTACAAGCCTGGCACGCAGCGGAGATTACGATAATGATTTGCACTGTTAAAGGAACACGTCTTGTAGGGTGGGCATGATTTGTCTCCGGGCTCGCTATCTGACAAGTACGAAAATAGAACATTCAATTTACAAAAGAAAAAAAAACGATACATTGAGGGAACATGTATGGTCCCCCTCACCCCCGGTTTTCGGCTTTCAAATTGCATGGGGATGACTTTCTCCCTCTTATTTAAAAGATTCTATATACATAAGCAAAAATATACATTTTAGTGTATATTTTGTTGCTTTCTTTTCGAGAATTTATTAAAATCTGTATTAAGAATTTTTCAAATAATTTAAGTATAAAAGCCAGTTTTCTGGTTTTTATGATGATCGAAGTTTTATTTATTCCACGAACTTCCGCACTGTTGCAGCTTTGGTCAAAATCAAATTTATTAAAATTCCACGAGACCTGCTACTCACATTTTGTGCGATTTCATAGATAGATCAGGAACGTTTTGACATTATCGCGATGTTTGTATCTTCCCAATGAAACTATAGTATATGAAAGAACTTGGGGCAACACTTTCTCCCAGTAGTTAATTATTAACCGATCGATAATCGTAACCAAAGATGAGTTCTTAAAGAAAGTAAGCTTTTCATTTTGTGTTTTCATTTTTTGTTCCTTTAAGTAATCTTAGTTTTATAGACGTTGTGGTTTTATATTTGAAGTACTGACCTTTCCACCTGTGACTTTCACGTGGGCTACAATAAGGAGAGTGAACACATGTGTACAGTTATTTTTTTTTTGTTTCATTTATAGCCTAACATCTCATTCAAGAGCTAGTTAACCGCTGGAAACATCTTCCGTTGTGAATGGAGAATATCGGATACAAGCGATAAGCACGATATGGCACAACCAGTTTCGGATGTCGAACTAGAGATTAGCAGACCAGTAGTTTGTCTGTATTAAGGAGAGAAATAATCAATCGTGTAATTAATTCAAACAGCTAATTATTTAATGATGCCTTTGGACGCTATATTTGGTCATTAAGTACCCCATTAAGTCCCCTTTAGATTCTTGTAGCGACATTTGCCTCTCACATTACGATAATTGTCAGCCATTCCATATGTCGGAAACACACAAAATTAAGATCGGGGCGACAAAGCTTTGATTCTCTAAATTAACATTGTGATGAATGGATTTGGTAGTGTTGCCTAAAGATCACGAGGAGAGCGGGAAATGGCTAGTTGGATAAATAGTCGTTAAACTCTAGTCTATTTGGTAATCGTATCATCGTCTCGATTGCAAGGAATTACGCGAATTTCTCCCTCCCACTCCCCATCCCCCTTTTCCCATCATTCTTTATCATTTCTGTCAGTCTTTATTCAAATAGCCGTATTTCTTCATCTAGTTGGCAAAAGAATAAAACCATTAACTCCGTATTGATATTTTTATTATTATACTGAAACTTATTGCATCATTGTATTGAATAAAACACAAATGATAATGTTATTATGGTTTTTCATTCCAGAAAGGTCACCCCACATGGAACATACGCAATTAAACACAATGGATCTAAGAAAAAAGCGGAATTATTGGTAGGGTACCTTTTTTGAGACTTTCTCAACCAGTGCTCTGCGAGTACTCATCACTTGGGATTCCATGATGAGAAATAAACGTTTACCTAATTTTATTGGCAAGCTTAGCTGTGTGATATCTTATTTAGTTCATTTTCTGGATCATGTTTATGTACAGTACAATGTAAAAATATATGTTCATGTTTGTCCTGGTGGTCTTCCTAAATTAGGGAATGCTTTGTGATTCTCCACGGTCTACTAAAGGTAGAGAAACACTGCCTTGTGGTATTTTCCATCGTACATCCCTTAATCAACGTACCCATAATTTTTAAAAGTGATTGCAAGTGCGCATATACAATATTGTATTTCAATGTTGTTGTGTTCTGGCATTTGGCCTCAGGGCCCCTGAGGCCAAATGCCAGAACACAACAGAACCCAACACAATATTACACATTCAACGTAGAACACTTTTCCCACATGGCACAGATGTGGGCACCACAGGTGGCGCCTGACCCTAACACTTTGGAACTCTGGTTCTGTTACCTCACAAGAGTATTGGTGGCGCAGTTGTGGGTGGCGCCTTACCCCCAACACTATGCCACTTATATTTGCTATGTAAGAAAATAAAAACGACTTTGGTCACCACTTGATCACCCCTTGGAAGGAAATAAGTTAAAACAAGAGTCGTCACTTTAATTCAACAAGAAGATAAAAGGATTACACATTTTGTACGTTTATTTTATTTGACAAAATTTAAATTTTTAATAAAATATTTTGAAAAAATAAAAATTCACTTGTTTATTCTATCTCTTATAAAGTGTTTTTATTAAAATAACACAGAAGGAAGTAAATCATTTCTTGTATTTAATAATCTTTATATTTCGTGCCGAATTTGACAAAAGGTTCTGCAAACTGGAACTCGTAAAATGAGATCTTATATGTTAGGAATTCTAAGTATTGACTTAAATTGAAGTTGATATTTTAGAAATAGCGTTTTAACTTTTGCTCTATCACTAGATTTAAAAAAAAAAATTACTCATAATTCCACCTGAATTGTGTTTAAAATTCTCTACTGAATCTGTATAAAGCACCATTTCTGTTGTGTAGTATGTGAGAAAACTATAATTATTTCGTTTCACTCTCTCCTGAGGAATTGCCACTGAAAGCTATAAAAAATATAAATGGAGTTGTCTCCTGGCGTTGAAACTCGCAGCAGGGATTGAGCTGCTGGGTCCCCAGCAGTGTGACAACGGAATGGGCTCATAATGGAATCCCAGATCTCTTCATCCTCTGATAGCATTAGATGACAGCGGAGAATTTCAGGGTAGCAGTGCTTATGTGATGGGCTTACACGAGAAATGGTACGGAATGGAAGGATCAACTCTTTCAGAAAGCTTTAGAATGACTGATAGTCCCCGAAAAAGAGAGAAAACAAAAACTGAAATGTTTCGCCTTATAAAGAGACGCGGATGATAAGGATGTCTATCATACGCCTTGACATATAGACACAAATTCCTGTCATGCTCCATGTTTTCTTTTGTTGCTAGGGTAGGCACACTCGGTGTTATCACGTGCTCAGACATCTGTACATTTACACACTCCATAAATTGTAGATTTTTTTTGTGACAAGCAGGAAATAGAGAACTGTGCGCCACCTGGAATGTTTTTCTTTGTAAACGAGAAATTCCTTCGATACGTTTTGAAGTTTCCAAAGTCAAGATTTATGGAAATGTTAATTGATATTATTTAATTTCAGTGATTTAAATTAAATTGGAAAATTGGGAGGATATTAATGATGAATTTTCAGAGAGGGATTTATAAACGTAACTGAAAAAGTTGTGGAAGTTTAAGGAAGGGATAAACAAATACATAACGAATAAAAAAAATAATAATGGGGGACGTATGGTTCTCAGTATGAACCACTTTTATGACCGTTTGATTCCTACTATTAATAAAAATTTAAAACATTGCTCAAGTGAGTCATTCGAACCATATAATTTCATAAATTAGTCTATTGATTTACTTACTGTTTTTGTAACTGAGTTTGGTATCCCTTTCCTCTGCGTTTACGTATCACGCATACTATACACTAATATCTAAAAGTAATTTACAATTGTATTGTTATTTTTTGTCCTCGTGGGTGGCGCAGTTGATATAATCACCATTCTCCCCGCACCGGGTGGAAAAGACCCGAGTTCGAATCCCATCGATGAGGCAAGGAATTTTTATGGGCTTTTTTCACAACGTGGCTGAGTTAGTCGGTCTCAGGCGAGGGTAACATGGTTTTTTCTCTCGGAAATTCGGGTTTTTCTTCCAGCAAACATACTACAGAACACGCACACAATTTACAGACAAATTTGTATTATATAGGGCGATATGGCCTAAGTTATTTATGCGCCTACAACAACTAACCAGTTTTGTAAAATACAGCCGAATACATTTTTATATGAATTTGATACCTTGAACTGATTCTCGAGTTCTCATCGGGAGAGAATGCGGAACACTCTTTAATCGCTCTAAACATCAGTGAAAAGGACTATTCTTGAAGGAGGCACCTTGAATGCTCAAAGTACGAGATATATGCGTGGATTTTTAGAGGTGTCTTAGGTTCCTTCATTGAAATTGTTTTATATGGGCGATAGTGCTCTTCCCCATAGGGTTCAGATGGTCGAGAAGTTCTTTAAAAGCGAGTATAATCGTTTGATGGAGTGGCCAGCCAGATTTATAACTGAATTCGATTGAGAATGTGAGAAATGCTTTAGGGAGAGGAACTGGAGCGCATAGACCTCCTCCCAGAATCTTTCTGCTCTTGTAGAGGAACTGAGTTTATTGCAAGGCTTTATAATCAGTCTTTATACGCAGCGTGATAGTTGTTTGGATGCCAGTGATGATCATACTCCCTATTAAATGTTTGAATTATGCAGTAGGCGTGGTTCTTAACAATTTGATAGTCATGATATGATTATTAATATTCATGAGGCCTATTTCTTTCCTTAATCAATATAATGGCATTCCACAAAAGATTTGATAAATTCCTTCGTATTTTTTCTAAATATCTGATTTACGCTTATAACTTCTCTTTTAATCGATGTGTTTGTGGTCAATTCTGATCTATCTCTGATATGTATATTTCATATATATATATGAAATATATATCTCAAATTGGGCCATAAATGAAGCAGAATTATCTGGAGGTGCAGTATGGACCTCCAGATAGTTCTGACTCGCTGCCGTTCAGCACCAGAGAGCAATTCTCAGTATATCCTGACTACTTACCGTTCATATACTGATAACTACTGACTAATGTTTAACAGCAGTGATCAGCCACACTCAGCAGGAAGGCGTTTAGATTTTCCTGTGGAGAACTCCGGCTTCTCACTTGGGCTGTCAACAATCGCAATTTACATCCAGAAACGCACATAACAGCCCTCGAGTATGCGCTGAATCTCTCAAGAGTATCAACTCTATGCAAAAGTTTTACAAATATTATTAGTGGGATAATTTCTTCCCTCAACACCTCTAGAAAATAACTTGAGGGATAGAGTTTGTTGCCCTCTCATACTCTCTGGCTTTTTTCCTAGCCATGACTGATTTAGTTAAATTCTGGCGAAGTCTGTATGTTTTTATCCCTGAAACTAGAGTTTTTCCTAGAAAAACTGGCAAAAAGGCACATCCTGTTGGTCTAGAACAGGGATTCTCAACCAGGGGAATTCTCTCCCAGGGGGGAATTTTAGGGTTTCAGGGGATGAATCGGAACCACAGATTGACAGACTCAAACTGTTGGAATATTGATCTTTCTACAAACTACAATTCTACAGATTGTACATAATCTACAGGGCATCACACTTTATTGGATGTCACATTAAATTAAAAATAAAGATATTTTCTCCCCCTTTCCAAGATTGTCTGGAACAATCTTGGAATGAAATGACATTCTGACATATGGTTAAAAGGGTACATGGGGCAAAAAAAGGTTGAGAACCACTGGTCTAGAATATGTGCATATTCTAGAATACTTTAACCCAAAAAATAAACAGAGGAATGTTAAAGGTATGCCAGTCCATGATTAAAATTACGAGCCTCATTGGACTAAAAAATTGAGATTAGTTTCTTTAATTTTATTTAAAAAGAATAAAATGCAAGTTTATTTATTTTTTTTAAATTTTAGCTGTCGTTAAATGCCAACGTCTTTTTTATAAATACTGTATTGAATTTTAAGGTGCAATTACAAGCAGTGCTGTAATTGCGTTGGGTTCATTAGTATGTACCCTTTCTAAGATGATATTCTGCGTTTAACATCTTTGTTGCAAAGATCTATTTCTAATATTTAATTTTATTTTATGAAACAGGTCTAAGTTGTAAACATGTTGACGATTTTTATTTTGTTTAATGTCTCCGTTCGATTTTGTGGTTTATAATGACGTTCTAGTACTGAAGACTAATTTTTCAATCCTTTGACATTTCAATCTTTAAACCATTTATTTAACTCGTAAGTGGTTAAAGAGATTTTAATCACTTATGATTGAAGCAAATTTTCATTACCTTGACAATGAAACATTGTTTCACAAAGATGGAAGCTAATGGAGGTAATTAAAATTACGTTTCCTTTTATTAAATGATGGAATATGCATACACTCGTAAGCCTAAAATGGCTTAAAAGTGTATTAGGGTCCTCTCATATTAGGGCCACCATAGAATTAGCTCGAGTTAGTTCTCGGAGGCCTTGATATCTCTAGCCCATGTACAATATGTCTATAAATTGAGTGTGTCGCTGATCGATCTGCCTGTTTTTCTGGACGAAAAACGAGTTTTGAGAGGAAAAAAACCTCTGTCCACGACTGAGACCGACTAACTCTGCCGTGGAATAAAAAAAAGTTCATAAAAGCTCCTCGCGTCATTGATGGAATTCGAATATGGGTCTTTCCTACGCGGTGTGGGGGAGAAAGGTGATCATAACCACTGTGCTATTCGAACAGACTGTATTCTGAATACAGCCATTTCAAAACATACAACAGCAACCCTGTGATCCGACAATCTGGCTCACAGTCAACTCCAAAGTGTATTTGTCTGTACGGCGTGTGTATTTTATGGTCTGTTTGCCATGCTTCAAGTATTGTTTTAGTACAATATTCCACTTATAAGGCAATTTTATTCTTTGTCGGCAAGTATACTAGCTTTTGTCATCAACTTTTTATTTAATGATGGATAAATTGGGTTTCCTCTTCTTACACATCTTACAGGCAAAGAATACTGATATCATCTGTACCCTAATAACGAAATGAAATTAATCCCAATGAACATTAGTACTGAAAAACGATGAAGGAACCACAGCTTGTTGCAACAGCCTTAAAAAATGGTCTGCGTAATTATAAACCACGTATCCCTCGTTAATTTATTTCTTCAAGTAATTTCAGTTTCTTTAAATTTACATAAGCGTTCCAGTTACACAGATAAGAGTTTGTCCCAGTAGCTAATTAACTCTTTGGTCAAAAGAAATTTCTTACATCCATTCTGCAATTATCTTTTATTAATTTAAATATCTCTTTTTATTTGTATTACTTGTGAAATAGAATATATGTCCACTCATTGAAAAATAAGCTTAGTTTAGTTTCTTTAAGAAACTATAATAGTTTTTAAATCATTACACTGAATAATCGAAAAACTCAAGTTTTCTGATTACTTAATAACTAAGGTTTCATCTTGTATCAATGCTCCAGTTGGGTTTCCAAATGTCTGTGGTTTTCACTACCTATCCCAGGAAAATGTCCCTTTATAGAATGAGTCCCTGGAAAGGTGACTGACAAAAACTGTAAATAACCACGTGCTTGAGGTTACTGAAGGCTACTTGAGTCTTTCTAGGTCAATATTCTTTGACCTGGAAAGATTTTTCTCTGCAATTCAATACCAATGGACATGCATTAAGTATGTCTTTATACTAGGGATCAGCAATCTGGCAAAAGTTGCGTGATCTGTTACAAATTCCCTCTAATATTGAAGATAACATCGTCCAAATATCGTATAATACTATAAAAAAGCTAACGGCTTCTATATTTACTTCTTTAAACATTTCCAAATTAGCATTTTCACTTGTTAAATTTATCCCAAATGGAACTTAACAGAAAGTTTATTCCTTTTTTATAATATATAAGCATATTTCGGGGTTCCCCCTCTTATTACAAATTATGAAACTCTTCTCGCCTTACCTTTGAGTCGAATAAAAAGTTCACACATATAAGAAATAGTGCCGGAAGTTACTTGTTAAACCTGCAAACACAATTACAACAAAAGCAGAAGGTACTTAATAAGAGCACAGTAAAGACCACCAGCTACTCTAAAAACTGATCGACAGAATGAGCCGTTTACTAGAGAGATGGTAAGAAAGAAAGAAAGGTGGCTCTAAAATTGAACGTGATTCGTTCCCTCAGGATAAGCTAGTCGGAGGTAGGGAAATCTATGCAGATTGACTCGATATTGACTACACTATTGGAGGAGGTGGGCGTTTTCCTTGGGGAAGTTCGCCGTTGGAACAATTGAGAAGATGTAGGAGAATAGCTTTAATAGATGAGGTACTTGGACGCTCAACGTCTGCCCTCCGTAACACGGGTATACTTAATATGTAAAGTGGGCTGCACACTTATTACTTCGGCAAGCCTCATTACTGAATAGAAGCGGATCTACGGTCGCTTATCCCAAGTGACAGTTGGAAGCGGTTTGGCGAAAATGTGTACTCTGTAGTTACGATTTCGAGAATATTTTACACGAAGTTTTGCTATCTATTTATTCCCCACATTTACACTAATGATCAAACATCGTATTTCCTTATGATAGTCGTTCAGTCTTTGTGAGGTGGGTAGTTATGTTAATGTGCAAATCAGTAAGCTTCAGTATGTAACTTCTTAACAGTCTTCTTTAACACGAGAGCTTTTGGTGGGTCTCTTTGAATGTAGTTGTTGGTTATATCTGGAAAAGCTGACATCCATCTTCAAAAACTAAGAATGTGCTCCAGTTTACTAAAGGCAGAAGCAGAGGATGCTTAACGACCTTCATGGTCTAATCGAAGTCCTCTTTTGGTATGCATTCAGAATGAATTAAGTTGATTTAAACTACTAATACCATTCTAAGCTAAGTTATTATTGTTATTTACAATTCATTATCATCTATGGCCATATTGCGCTGTGTATGTTTGTAAAAATGTGTTCACAGACAAATTTCAATGATGTTCGACTGAAAAGCCCGGAATAATGACAGGGAGAACCCTCGGAGGATGAATGCATTCTGACTTGCTGCATGGCCATGACAAACAATCGTGGTCCATTGCGCAGCTTTGGCAAGTCTAGATTCACACGAAACATTATGAAAACACCAGTCTTTGGCTTCAATTTCTGACAGAATACCAGATAACCAGACAGTTGAATTTCTGCTGGGTAATCGAGATTGTACCACACAAGTAAGGTGCAGTGTCAAGAGATGTATTTTGTATGCCAGACATTGAGAAAGTTTGTTTGCTATACTGAGTGCATCATTTTTGGTGATAGGTTGGTTCTTTGTCAAAGTCACTTATGATAATGGAATTGGCGAACAATGTTTGGAAATGCTGATTATTTTTTTTTTCTCTCTTCAGTTCAAGGTGAAACTATTTTTCCCAATGGTTTCATCATGATTATCAGATGTAATAGTTCCATTCTCAATCCTCCCTAATTTAAAACTATGGTGTCCTCTTTCATTTATAACATTAACGTTAATTAACGTCTTAAATTTTCCATGCAAATTAATTTAATTAATGGCTCCCTATTTTGTTTATGACATTCAAAAAACTGCACAATTTCCACGCAAATTGATTTTAAAGTTTTACTTAACATTTAATTTTTTTGAGAGATAAAGCAATTACTCATATTTTAACATGAATAATCAATCGATTTTTAGCTTCTTTCCTTTTATTTTTATTTATTTTATTTTTACTTATTTTCCCTTCAATTTTATAAACAAAAGGAGGCCTCATAAATATGAGGCCCTCATTTATTTGTAAAATTGATATTTAATTAATTTCGCAAATAAATTTAAAACTTCTATTTCATTTACAGACATGAAATATGTTTAATTTCACAACGATATAGTTTACAGTGTTCGCATAATTCATTTAACACTGATATCAACCAATGTTGCACTCCCCTTCCAGAGACTGTTGTTCACTAAATCGCCCTATGTCACTGATTGAAATAGCTAACTATTTCTTCCTTAATCTGAAGAAATGTACCTCAGTTTCTTTTCATATATATGGATTTCAGGAAAGCTTTTGATACTGTTGCGCAGGAAAGACTACTGTACAAATTGAAGTATGGTATTAAGGGCAGGTTGCTACAATGGATAAAAGGGTGGCTGAGTGAGAGAAGACAGAGTGGTAATCAATGGACGCTGCTCTTCGTGGACTAATGTTATTAGTGGAGTCCCACAGGGTTCGGTGTTGGGTCCACTGTTGTTTTGTATGTTTATCAATGATATTGATGAAGGTGTATCAGGCTTAATGTTCCAGTTTGCAGATGATACAAAGGTTGGCAGGATTGTTAATGACAGTACGCTACTGCAATGGGATCTTAAATTTGGGCAGATGGGATGAGAAATGGCAACTGAAGTTTAACATTGACAAATGCAAAGTACTGCATATGGATAGAAATAATTCCAGAGAAACGTACCAACTGTGTGGTTACTACACTTAGGTTTGTAGAAAATGAAAAAGACCTGGGAGTAATTGTGCAATCAGATGAAGTTTTCTGAGCAGTTCAGACAGGCTGCCAGAGCAGGTCATGGGGTTATTGTATGATATATAGGAATTTTTCTAGCAGAGAAAAGGAGGTGGTTATCCCTTTTGTATAAGGCAATGGTCAGGCCATGCCTTGAGTACTGCGTACAGGTGTGGAAGCCTCATTTTAGGAAGGATGTAGAGTTGCTTGAGCGAGTACAGGGAAGGGCAACAAGACTCGTGAGGGGAACGAAGGGGTTCTCTTACCGAGAAAGGATTAAGTTCTGCAAATTGTAGTGTCTGGAGACTAGGCACCTGCGAGGTGATCTGATTGAGGTGTATAAGGCTTTGAATGGGTTGAGCAGGCTCAATTCTGATGGGATTCTTCCTCTTGCTCAGAATTACGAACCTGAAAGACAATTCTAGAATAGATGTGCGGAAGTTTGTCTGTAGCCAGCGGGTGGTTAATTGCTGGAACAAACTTCCATCTGTCGTGGAAGGCGCCTCCGTAGCCAGGTGGGAAGGAGCAGCAGTGCATAGCACACGCTTCTTGATTAGACCGGGGTTCGAGCCCGTCACCACCAAATACGGAGAATGCGGAAAGGTCCGGGAATGACCACCGCATATCCCGGAGCAATATGGCCTTAGTTGCTAATGCTCCTAAAAACCAAATAACAAACAACAAAACTGTCGTGGAAGTTAATAGCTTAAAGAAATTCAAGAAGGAACTGGACAAACTTTCAGAGGAAATGGATGTGTGAAATTTTTTTTTTCTTTTTTTTTTTTTGCTGATGCTACATAACCTTGTTTTCTTGCATCATATGCCTCTACTACTACTATTATAAAAGTTAAAGTTTTTCTAAATTATGTTCAAATTTAGAATGCCCCAATTTGGAATCGAAATCTGTAATAATAGATAAATAAACATACGATCGATTTTAATAATCCGGGTTTATCCACTATGATATACTAATAATCCGTTTACTTACTTTTTACTATCCTTGCACATCCGTTATCATTACTTACCTAAGTTTTTTTTTTTTTTTTTTTTTTTTTCCTCTCTCTGTGGCATGTGATTGTTGTCTAATTCATTGAGTCTTTCCATATTTATATAATTTACGAAGTAAAATCTAAGTACTCCCGAGGAGGAGCAAGTATAACTTAGTACTCGGATTAAGGACAGTACGATATATTTTAATTTGAGTATTACCAGAGTATTTCCCTATCTCCTCCCCAACTTTCAGTTTTCCTGGAACGTGAACACTTGTTCTGTGGAATCAGCAAAGACTCTTTCACAACTTCGGCCCAAGTGAATTCCATCTTTACAAAATCAGTCCACTAAGCTGGTTTGAGTTGCCTTCGGATTCTAAGGACGACAACGACCTCTTCTCTTCTAGCTGGAAATACTGATGAATTCTTGACTTCTGATGCAGCCTGAAGAACAGGTCAGATTATTGAGACTTTGTTTGTTATATTTGAAATGTAATGCATGTCTGCTGTTTCACAGAGGTGTGCGTCAATTCAATGAAACTCGTTACATTAAGTCTTTTAGGAAAGCCATGGTGATCTATTTTAATATCTTCACAAACAAAGAATTAAATTAGTGCTCAGGACATTACATATATCATACCTGCAGTCAGTCGTGTGTATTCAAGAGCCAATTTGCATATTAAGCTTATGCAAAATCCAGAATTACTCACGGGAAAAAACTGTTCCTCCACCTGAGATTGACTAACTACGCCCTCGATCGAAGAGGACCTCAGTGCCCTCGTCAGTAGTACAGTTGGTAGAACTTCCGTCCTTCCCACACTGGGTGGAACAGACCTGAGTTCGAATCCAGTGAATGACGCAAAGAATTTTTATAGTCTTTTTCACAACGTCGCTGAGTTAGTCGGTCTCAGGAGAGGGTAGCATTGTTTTTTTTTTTTTCCTCCGGAAACTCGGTTTTTTCGTCTACCAAAAGCACAGCCCACACGTTGTTGTTATTTGGTTTTTAAGAGCATTAGCAACTAAGGCCATATTGCTCCGGGGATATGCGGTGATCATTCCCTAACCTTTCCGCATCCTCCGTATTTGGTGGTGACTGGCTCGAACCCCGGTCTAATCAAGAAGCGTGTGCTACGCATTGCTGCTCCTGGCTACGGAGGCGCCTAGACCACACGTAATTGCGCGATTTATATTTGGCGCTATACGGCCTAAGTTGCTGATGCTCTTAAAACTACAAAAAACCAAGGACTTCAGAAATTCATTCAATTGTTGATGGGAATCGAACACAGATTTCTCCAAACGAGTGGCAGACGGTGATATATCGTGGCGACCAAGCTCTCACAACTGTTGTTGTTGTAGTGGGGTTTAAGAGTATCAGAGTAAGGCCATATTGTTTTGTGTATTCACATGTGTATTGTCTCCGTGTAAATTGCGTTTATTCTGTGGTCGATTTCTGGACTTATAATCCAAATTTCCGGGAGAAAAAACCACGTTTCCCCTGCCTGAGACCGACTAACTAAGCCACGTTGTGAAAAAAAGCCCATAAAATTTCCTCACATCATCGACAGGACTTTAACTCGGGTCTTTTCCACCCTGTGTGGGGAGGACGGCGATCCTACCAACTGTGCTACCCACGTGGGCTACACTGCGTGAAGGACAGCAAAATTTTAGGAGTGAACCTAGGTGGAATTCCATATCGACTTTGGGGTCTTTTTGGCTAGCCCAGTCGTGATTAAGTTGATTTCTTATGGCTTTGGCCTTGGACCTCACCAGAATAACTGTGATTGTAGTCATGAGAACACAATGCTGAAACTAAGATTAAATTTTCCCATAACTGAATTGCGTATTTTAGAATATAGAAAAACTAGAGGTAGTGACTCTTGGTTTACTTTCTGAAACTCCTCAGGATGCCTCTGTCTCCAGGAATTTCCTTCAATTTATCACATTTTGGTGGAATTTCAGGATCTTTTTTATCACTCGATTAAAAACCGCCCACATTTGCTTCAATTATTTGATTATTATTCCAATTCTATTCACAAAGAATGAGTGCAAACCTTAACTATACCTTAAATGTTTCTACCACTGTACACAGATTGAAACCTTTTATTTTATTTCAACATAACTTTTAACGTAATCTGTTAAACAGGTGCCTTTTTCTTTGCCTAACTTTTTTATCAGTTATTTAAATTGTAATGTTATCGTTTACCAATAAAACATTTTATATCAAAAATGAGCAGAAAACTGTCATTAATAAGTAAAATAAATTTATAAAATAAATATAGAAGTGTTTAAAAAATAAGATGCCTAGATAAATCTGTGTCCGGTAAACTATTAAAAATTAAGAAAATTTACGCATTAACATTAGTGAAGTCGCATGATGCAAGAAAGCAAGCTTATACAGGGTGTCTCAAAAATACACGGCATAACTTCAGAAATGAGTTCCTCATATGTAAACAATAAAAATATTTTATATCAACACAGTTCCGGAAATGCTTGGTTCCCGAGTCATTAACCGGAATGTCTTATCTCCCGCAGGTGATTTCTTTCATCACAAGGTACTGACAGAATCTGGTGGTTTTCCATTCCGACCATGTACTTAATCAAGTGCAAGCGGATATGCACTGTATGTACGGTTTGGTGGACGGCAATGCTCTGGAGGCTCGTCGTTTGTACCACGAAAGGTTCCCAGAACGAAGATGTCCAGACAGGAAAACGTTTGAAGGTATCCATCGCCGCCTTTGTGAACATCGGACCTTTACACCTCGTGCTGCCGACAGAGGATGACCAAGATCTACGACTCCTGAAGTAAAGGAGGAGATTTTGGATGTTGTGCATGCCACTCCTGGAATCAGCACACGCAGAATAGCAATTAACTGGCCGTTCGACTATTTGGAGAGACTATTTTCGAGAACACCAACTGTATCCTTACCATCTGCAACGGGTACAGGCTTTATCACCAGCAGATTACCCTGCGCGAATAATGTTCTGCCAGTGGTTCTTGCAGCAGTGTGGTACAACTGCTCACTTTTCTGCCTTAGAGATATCCACAGATGAAGCACAGTTCACACGAGATGGAATCCAAAACTTTCACAATCAGCATATATGGGGTGAGGAAAGCCCACATGCAATTCTTCCATCACGTCACCAACAGCGGTTCAGCCTCAACATCGCGGCGTGTGTTTTTGGTGATAGGTTATTTGGGTTAATGACATTCCGGTTAATAACTCGGGAACCAAGCATTTTTGGAACTATGTTGATATAAAATATTTTTATTGTCTACATATGAGGAAATCATTCCTAAAGTTATGCCGTGTCTTTTTTGAGACACCCTGTATCGCCAAAAAAAAAAAAAAAAACTGTATAGACATCAGCCAAAAAAAAAAAAAACTTCCTTTCACCCATCCACTCGCTCCAAATGTTTGTCTAGTTTAAGCTATCAACTTCTACAACGACAGATGGAAGTTTTGTTCCAGCAATCAACCACCCACTGGCTAAAGGCAAACTTTCCGCACATCTATTCTGCAACTGTCTTTCCTCAATTTGAATTTGTCTTCTCAGGCGATTAATCTGAGAAAGAGGAGGAATCTCATTGAGCATGCTCAAACCATTCAAGGCTTTATACACATCAATCAGATCACCTCGAAGGGGCCTAGTCTCCAGACAATGTAATTTGCAAAACTTAAACCTTTCTTCTTAAGAGAAACTCTTTGTTCCATTCACTAATCTTGTTGTCCTCCTCTGTACTCGTTCCAGCAGCTCTACATCCTTCTTAAAATGAGGCCTCCAGACCTGGATACAGTACTCAAGGTGTGGCCTGACCATTGCCTTATACAATGGAATAATCACGTCCTTATCCCTGCTAGAAAACTTCCTGTTATATCATTGACAAGACACCATGAGCTACTCTTGCAGACAGTCTGCACTGCTCAGAAAACGTCATATCTGCCTGCACAATTATCCCCAGGTCCTTTTCACTCTCTACTGTCAGTGTAGTACCACACAGTTGATACGTTACTCTAGGGTCATATGCAGTACTTTACATTTGTCAATGTTAAACTTCATTTGCCACCTCTCAGCCCATCTGCTCAACCTTTCTAGATCCTGTTGCAGCAGCATAGTGTCAGTAGTGTCCTTGACAACCCTGCCAACCTTCGTATCGTCTGCAAACTTGGACATTAAGCTTGATATACCATCATCAATATCATTAATAAATGCAGAAAACATAGACCCAACATTGAACCCTGGGGAACTCCACTAATAACATTAGGCCACGAAGAGCAGTGTCCATTGGTTACTACTGTCTTCTCCCACTCAACCATCCCTTTATCCGTAGCAGAAATTTTCCTGCAATGCCACGCTACTCCAATTTATGCAGCAGTCTTTCATGTGCAACAATATCAAAAGCGTTCCTGAAATCCAAGTATATTATATCAAAATTATTATTTGCATCCAGTTCCTTTGTGACTAAACATCATAGTATCCAATCAGATTGGTCAGACAAGATTTCTCCTTAACAAACCCATGCTGTGTCCAAGATATAACTGAAGTCTTGTCTAGATGATCCTGCAGTGCCTCTTTAACCAGTGCCTCCATTAATGTCCCTGGAACAGAAGTTATACTAACACGTCTGTGATTACTTGTGTCACCCTTTGATCCTCCTTTGTTACTTGGGGTCCATTTGCACATCTCCAGTCCATGGGTACCTCTCCCGAGTCCAAGGAAGCTCTCATAATTATAGCTAACTGTTTACTTACTTCCTTTTTTGCCTCCTTTAATATAACTCGATAGATTCCATCCACCCCCCAGGTGCCTTTCTTATGTTTATCTTCAACAATTTCTCCTCCACTTTACGCTCAGTTATTATAAGATTATCTAGATTACTGCTAGAGTTTAATACACCCCTGGCATTCCCCTCCCTGAATAACTCCTCATATGTGAATGTAAATGCAAAATACTCATTTAGTTTGTTAGCCACCTGAGCAGGATCATCAACAGTTGAACCATCAATATCCAGTGAACCAATTTGATTCATCTCCTTCCTTCTAGAGTTTACAGAGGTAAAGAACTGTTTGTTGTTTTTCTTTGCATCCTTTGCCAAAGATTTCTCATAATCTGTCTTTGCCTGCCTAACCTCCTTTGTAACTTGGTTGCAGATCAGCTTATATCTATCATAGGCTTCCCTTTCACTCATTAATTTATATGTATCCCATGCATTTTTCTTCTCTGCCATATGTCTCATTAGTTTATTTGACATCCATTTAAGCCTAAACCTTGAACAATATTTCTTAGTTGGTATGTAAAGCCTAGTAGCTTTCAAGATAAATTCTTTGAATGCTTCCCGTTTTGAATTTTCAGTTGGTAACATCATCAGTTGGTCCCACTGTATAGAATTTAAATACTGTCTCAGACCATCGCAGTCGCCTTTACGAAAGCAAAAACCCTTCCCTTTACCCCTGATGATAGTTACCTCTTTGAGTAAATCCCACATTAGTACACTGTGATCACTGCCACCTAGTGGTTCCTTTATCTGCAGATTCTTAATGCATGAAGAATCACTGCTGATAATCAAATCAAGAGTATTCCTCCCTCTAGTTGCCTCCCGAACATGCTGATGTAGAAAACAATCATCCAATAAATCCACAAAAGCCTTGCTAGTGTGTGAGTGACCAACCCACAAATTCCAGTCAATATCTGGGAAATTAAAATCCCCCATTATAAGACTCTGATTTTCTGGCCCACTCTATTTCCTTGTACAGTTTCTTATTATACTCATCAGAGTCATTAGGCCTAAAACATACTCCCTACTCATTTTTCCTTTCCCAGTGCATATGTCACACCAAACAGACACAACATTGCATTGTCTACCAACATCAATTGGATACACTTCCTTAGATTTTACGTGCTTCTTAACTAACAGCATAACCCCCTCCTCCCTTCCTGTCCTGTCCTGTCTATCCTTTCTGTAGACGTTGTACTCCCCAAATTCCAGTTCTGCATTCCTTATATCTGTGTGACACCACGTCTCTGATATCCCAACAATATCTGCCTTCGATGTCTTGACTAGCACTTCAAGCTCATCAAATTTATTTACCAAACTGCTAGCTTTGGTGTACACGCAAGTATACATGCATCTGTTCCTATTCTTAGCTACCCTAACACAACCCATGTATTTACTTGTTCCGCAATGACTTCCAGCAGTCTCTGAAATCCCCTGCACCTTGTTTTCCAAACTGCTGCTTGACTATAGTATTCGCAATTTAAAAAAAAATTCACGTGTACAAATTCCTCTTAATAAAAACAAATTTTATACAACACTTGAATGGCACATAAAAAAAGAGCAAATTATGAGAACTTAGTGTATACGAGAACTGATAGATACATATTCAATCATCACTGTATTTATCTCCATCGGTCTGCTTCTCTCAAACTGTTAATAAAAAAAAAACATCCACTTCTTAAGATTACAAAAAAAAAATCTGCTTTAAGTTTATGATTTTTTTTCATAAAATCTTATTTCTTTTCGGAAGTATTCGAAGCCAATTTTCTTTCCTGCAGCTACTTAACTTAGAGGCAACGTTTAAAAGAAATAAACTAAACAAAAAACATAAGGGGGAGATATAAAGTTTTTTATGCGATTTCCTTCACTTTAGATGTATTACAGCATTGGCCCGTTAAACTAGTACGAATACGGTTGTATTTGTTATGTGTGCGTGCCGATAGCTTGCCACATAGTCAACAGATAAGCAACCTATAAGATGAGCCCTAACTTTGTTTCTTCCTTTTGAGGCCTACTCCACATCAGAAGGCACGTATCCCTACCTCCAGGCAGCCATCATCAACCTTAACAAGCCCAGTTACTGTAATAAGCTCCAGGGACCGCTGTGGCCTCCAAGGCTAATATGGCTGTCCGTTTCCTTGACTACGGCAAATTACCTCCCGCACCATCTATTGGTCCTAGAGGATTACAGGAGACTGAGGAAACTGGCGGATGGGTCAATACCTTCGTTCGGAAGACTTTTAGGTTAGATGAACTTAGGTGTGCATTGTCGAAGATATTTCGTAAGCAAATAGTGGGAAAGTGTCGAAGGAATCGTAAATGGCTTTAATAGGTGGATACACACGAAGAGAGCCAAGCTAATTTCATTAGTTCCGAAGGTAGTTAAATCGCTGCACGACGAGATCAATATGAGCAGATATCAATATAAAACCGATTTTTACGACTCGCGAGTTTCATTTATACCAGAATAAGCTGTAACTTGAATCTCAGATGACCCGAACGTCCTCTAGCGGAAACCCTGGAAAGTAATTCATCGGGGTAACACTAACACCTGACTTGCAGTAATAATTTGAATTTCATTAACTGCAGTAACACTAATTTTGTGCTTAATAACGAGCAGGGTAGATGACATCTGATTTCGGCAACAGAATGGTCTTTGACTTCGGCCAGGGCATCGTTTGTTCTCCCATTATGACGTCGTGAGGATTGGTTTCAACGCAGATAGTGCGATGAGGACGGGATCACGATTAGGATGGATGTTGAAGAGACTCTCACATGAAAATGTGACGTTACAACAACCATTCTGATCGTGATCTCGCTCCCATAACGCTATCTTCGTTGGAACCAACTCTCACAATGTCGCACACGCACAGACAAGACCGTGGTTGTGTATAAAAGATATTTCCGTGTATGAGTCAGTGTGATATTCGCTCTGCTCGCGCATTATACCAACACTCGTAATTGTTCCGTCTATTATTTGGCGGCACTAATTCTCGCGGAGTAGGATTAACCAGAGATGGGAGTCCAGTTAATTTCCATTTCATCCTCTCTAATCTCTCAGAGTGGCGCGGCTAATTAGGATTGTCCGCTGCTGGATGTGGGAAGTGCAGGGTGGCTGTTTAGCATATATGGGTCGACTGAGGGCCTCGCTAAAGTAAACACGGCGCACGTTTATTCCAGGGACGCTGCCATAAATTTCTTCTCCGTCGATCTTTTCACACAGCAACTTTCATAGTTGATTTAGTGCACCTGAGTAGCGTTCGTAAAACGTGCACCGGCATCTTCCCAATGTCTGGTAGTTCACATTCGACTAATTGGCAAAGTTAAGTTAACGCCGTTTATTTATGTGCCCTTAAAATTTATTTCGATCCCTGTTCTACGCATAATTTAACCCCCTTCGGTTCTGGATGGACTGATCTGCATTCTGAATCCTTGGAAAGTTGAATGACGTTACCTGTATTGGCGTGTTTGGCTACTTTATTTTTATTAGTCTCGTGAGTAGATTAACGTCAGAGGAAACGCTGCTTTGCTCAAATTCTGGTTTGAACAGAAACTCTCGCAAACGATTTGCATATGTTTACTGCGGGGTTATATTAAAAAGTTATTGACCATAATATTAATGATATGCTCATTAGCTGGATGTGCACTATGCGGAGTGTACAGTTCAAGTTTATCACCACTAGGTCATAACATTTAGGTAAAATCTCTGTCTTGTAACTTGCATGATTATTTTGTTTTAAGGGGAAAGTTCAACAAAATTCATTAATGGGAGCGGGGGAATTAGATTCATATTTGATTAGTTCAATCTTGTTGAGAGGAAAAAGTGCTTTTATCAAATCAGAAAGCATTAGCATGACAATTGCTGACTTCTATATGCGCCATCTGAACAACAACATTCGCTGGCCAAAATATTAGAAAGATGATCGTTCTGATTTTCGGAAAGGTGTTATTGCTGGAGCATGTTTAGCAGGAGACACTGAAGAAAAAACTGGTGCGTCAATAATAACCATCTCAAAATATACAAAGAGTAGAACACGAAAGGAGAATGCACTTCTAAAAGGAAGTAATGGTAGCATGTCAGTGTTTCGGGAACGAGAGGGCAGAAATTTAAAGCGAACTGTGTGTAAGAATAGATAGTCCGGTTAGCAGAAAATTACCGAATTTTTATTTGGGGGGGGGGGAAGACCGTTTTCCAACCGAACTATGAGGAAGTAGTTAAAGAATCTGAGATTTAGTAGGGCAGTGGTGTGCCTATACAAAAGCCACTTTGTGCGAAAAAAAACGCGAATCTTTCGATATTTTAAAGGATTTTTCAATCTTGTTCCACAGTCCGATTTTTTGGGGAAAATGGTGAAAGTGTGGCGTAAGCCTCATGAAGCCATGCATCTGGACTATCTCGTATTCATTACTGAAGCCTGGTGGTGATAGTAGTATGGTATGGGATATGTTCTGTTGGAATGGACTGGGTCCGCTCATTCCATTAGAGGTTGTGTTACCTCCAATGAATATCTTTCTGCCTTATCGGACCAACTTCACTCAGCAAGAACTATCCACCTTGAAAAATCTGCATCAAAATGATTCTAGAAACATTCCCAAGATTTACAACATATATCCTGGCTGTCTAATTCTCCAGATCTGAATCCAGTTGAGAATCCCTGGGATATGTTGTAAAGAGCAGTTCGGCTTTGCAGTCCTCTTCCAACCGCATTACAGCAGCTGATAAATATCCTTCTGATGCTCAATGTGAGCTAGACTCTCTCAGACACCACCCCCAGTGGAATCCATTCTACGGATTCCATTGAGTGGTATACGGGATGTAATTCGGAAAAATATGGCTGTACTAAATATTGAATAAAGATTTATAATTTTTTGGCCAGTGACTGTTCATTCAGCAAATTAAAAAAAATAATAATAAATCAGTGTTTCGTGACACCGCAGTCCCTGTTCACTGGATCTATCCCAAGCAGACTTTTTCTGTTTCTTTGCTTAAATCAACAGTGAAAGGACATTGCAGCAAAGATAGTAACGCCATAAAAGTGCCCTCGTGGGTAGCACAGTTGGTAACATCGTCGTCCTCCCCACACCGGGTGGAAAAAAACCCGAGTTCGAGTCCCGTCGATGACGTGAGGAATATTTATGGTTTTTTCACTTTGTTAGTCCGCCTCAGGCAAGGGTAGCATGTTTTTTCACCTGGAAACTCGGGTTTTTCGTCCAGAAAACCAACCTCAGAACACTCAATACTGTCTCTAAAATTTAATTTTACAGACAGTATACACTGAGCAACATGGCCTTTGTCGCTGATGCTCCTAAAACCCTACCACAACAACAGCCATAAGTGTTTTCTCAAGTTGCTTCATGACCTTGAATAACTTTGTCAATAAATGGGAGTTTTGGAGGGTGTGAGAGTCAAGCTGGGTTAAACAACATTAGAGTGCGCTGCAATAATTAACAATAGTCCATGTTTTAAATGTTATTTGGTGCGTTAAATATACGGGAGCGTTTTTACACTATTTGTTGTCTGAGCATCCATATCAAATTTCTTCATCCTTCTATTCTGCTTATTTACTTTCAAAAAGACTTAAGCAGACCTTTTTTTCCCTTAACAGACGGTAGTTGTTCTTAAGTTCTACAAAACTTAGAAGAGTACACAGTTAAACCACTTTCATTCTCCTCTCTGACAAGTTTCAACAATATGTAGATGTGTATTTGCTTCCAACTGAAATGTTCACGTGATTCATCCACATGCCTTTCTTTTGTTCTATCATATTTCATGCAATTATCTGCTTGCCTTTCCATTATCTGAAGCTGCTTTTTAGACTACCAAGTGAGTATGTTTAGTGTACTACTCTGCGATATGAATATTAGTTTCTTCTTTGGCCCCTAATTTGAAGGCAAAGGTCAGAGAACCAAGTTTTATTCTTCCCTCATTTTGACTTGGAAAAAAATTTGCGCAGTGGCCTTGAGTAGGTTTGAAATTTTTGTTTCTGTTGGCATGGCAGATTATCATTGTCAATTTACTAAACGAGGAATTTCTCTGGTAATCTTCGAAGTCAACCTATGCTGTGTTCTAATCGTGTAAAAGTTGTCAAACTGAATATTTTTCTAATTGCAATAGAGATAAAACACTTGCAAATGACTTTGGCTATTTCAAGATATCTAAATACCTTCCTGGAGTATTGCATTTAGGAGTTGCGTATTTTGATGCCTAACAATAATAAAGAGAATATTTTTATAATTGTTATTAATATTCGAAGTCGAGCAAGGTGGTAATTAGAAGAATTGGGAAAAGAAAAAGGAAAAATTTTTGAAATCAGATAACAAAGACCAACATATCAAGAATTAAAGAGCATATCTGGAGAAATTATTTCGTGTCTATCCCCCAAGGACGAAGATTTCACTTCCTTGATAGCCAAGCTTCATTTCGAGACAACACTTGACGATGACTACTAATAATAAAATTCTTTATTCACAAAATTTAACAAGGATACGATTCCCGTTACAGGCATCCAGAGGAACTAATCGACAATAGACTATCGTTCTTATCAATTCTTTTCCAAAGATTTTGTTACAGGAGTGAACAGGTGCGATGTCTTCTGTGAACAAAATGTGGCTTTCCATTGAACTGAAGGCAGAAGCCCTGATTTCGCTCAATGAAATAAAAAATATAAAAATATTTGGACAACTGGTTTCTAAATAATCGATATGACTTTAAGTTGAGTGTGGTGTGTGTGCCTTTCTGTTTTGTAGATGAAAAACGGAAGTTCACAAGAAGGGGGGAAAAAAACAGCTCACGAGAATGACAAACTCGTCAAAGGTGCGATAAAAAGCATCGAGGTCTCTCCTGCCAACCCCGAAATCGAATATGGAAACTTTACTAGGTTGTGTGAAAGAATGGCAATTGAAGCCACTGTGCTATCCGAAAGGACGCGAATTCGTAGTAGTAGTAGTAGTAGTGGCACTTGATGCAAGAAAGCAGTGTAGGAGCTTCTGCAGCATCAGCCAAAAAAAAAAAAAAAAAAAAAAAATCACACCATACCCTCCAATTGCCTGTCCAGTTCCTCCTTAAATTTATTTAACCTATCAACTTCCACAACGACAGATGGAAGTTTGTTCCAGCAATTAACAACCCGCTGGCTAAAGGCAAATTTCCGCACATCTATTCTACATCTATCCTTTCTTAATTTGAACTTATGTCCCCGTAGGTTCGTATTCTGAACAAGTGGGAGGATCCCATCAGAATTCAGCGTGCTCAACCCATTCAAGGCCTTATAGACCTCAATCAGATCACCGCGCAGGTGCCTAGTCTCCAGCCACTGCAATTTGTAGAACTTAAGCCTCTCTTGGTAAGAGGATCCCTTCATTCCCCTCACCAATCGTGTTGCTCTTCTCTGTACACGCTCAAGCAAATCTACATCCTTCCTAAAATGAGGCCTCCAGACCTGTACGCAGTACTCAAGACGTGGCCTGACCATTGCCTTATACAGAGGGACAATCACCTCCTTTTCCCTGCTAGCAAAATTCCTATATATCATTGACAAAACCCCATGACCTGCCCTAGCAGCCTGTCTACATTGCTCAGAAAACTTCATATCTGACTGCACAATTACTCCCAGGTCTTTTTCATTTTCTACCACCTTAAGTGTAGTACCACACAGTTGGTACGTTTCTCTGGGGTTACTTCTACCCATATGCAGTACTTTGCATTTGTCAAGGTTAAACTTCAGTTGCCACTTCTTAGCCCATCTGCCCAAATTATCTAGATCCTGTTGCAGTAGCACACTGCCATTACTGTCATTAACAACCCTGCCAACCTTCGTGTCATCTGCAAACTTCGACATTAAGCCTGATATACCTTCATCAATATCATTGATAAATATACAAAACAACAGTGGCCCCAACACCGAACCCTGTGGGACTCCACTAATAACATTAGTCCACGAAGAGCAGCACCCATTAATTACCACCCTCTGTCTTCTCCCACTTAACCATCCTTTTATCCATTGCAGCAACTTACCCTTAATACCATTCTGCTCCAATTTGTACAGTAGTCTTCCATGCGCAACAGTGTCAAAAGCTTTCCTGAAATCCAAGTATATGATATCAAAATTATTTTTTGCATCCAGTTCCTTTGTGACCACATCATAATAACCAATCAAATTTGTCAGACAAGACTTTCCCTTAACAAACCCATGCTGTGTCTGAATTATTGCTGCAGTCTTGTCTAGATGATCCTGCAATGCATCTTTAACCAGTGATTCCATTATTTTACCCGGAACAGAAGTTAAACTAACTGGTCTGTAATTATTCGTGTCACCCTTCGAACCTCCTTTGTGAATTGGGGATACATTTGCACATCTCCAGTCCGTGGGAACCTCTCCTGAGTCCAAGGATGCTCTCATAATTATGGCTAAGGGTTTGCTTAGTTGCTTTGCCGCCTCCTTTAATATAACTGGATAGATCCCATCCGCCCCAGGTGCCTTTCTTATGTTTAACTTCAACAATTTCTCCTCCACTTTGCTCTCAGTTATTACAAAATCATTAAGCACACTGCTACAATTTGATAACCTTCTTCCATTTTCAAACTGTAATGATTCCTCACGTGTGAATGTAGATGCAAAATACTCATTCAGTTTGTTTGCTATCTGAGCAGGATCATCAACAGTCGACCCATCGATGTCAAGTGGACCAATCATATTCAGCCCCTTCCTTTTAGAGTTTATATAAGTAAAGAAATCCTTGCTGTTTTTCTTAGCATCTTTTGCCAAAGATTTCTCGTAATCCGCCTTTGCCTGCCGAACCTCCTTTGTGACCTGATTACAGACTAGCTTATATCTGCTACAGGCTTCTGCGTCGCCTGATAATTTATATGCATCCCATGCATTTTTCTTCTCTGTCACGAGTCTCATTAGTTCATTTGATAACCATTTAGGCCTAAACCTTGAACAATATTTCTTCATCGGTATGAAAAGTCTAGTAGCTTCCACGATTAATTCCTTGAATGCTTCCCACTTAGAATTTACTGTTTGGAACATCGTCAGTCGATCCCACTGTACAGAATTTAAAAACTGTCTGAGACCACTGTACTCCCCTTTACGGAAGCAAAAACCCTTTCCTTTACCCCTGACGGTAGTTACCTCTTTGAGTAAATCCCACTTCAGCACACTGTGATCACTGCCACCTAGTGGTTCCTTTATCTGCAAATTCTTAATACACGAATGATCACTGCTGATAACCAGATCAAGAGTATTACTTTCTCTGGTTGCCTCTCGAACATGCTGCTGCAGAAAACAATCATCCAATAAATCCACAAAAGTCTGACTAGTGTGTGTGTGACCAACCCACAAGTTCCAGTCAATATCTGGGAAGTTAAAATCCCCCATTATAAGACATTCTGATTTACTGGCCCACTCTATTTCTCTGTACAATTGTTCATTGTACTCATTCGAGTCATTAGGCCTATAACACACTCCTACTCTTATTTTTGCTTTTGCAGTGCTTATGTCACACCAAACTGACTCAACAGTGCACTGTCCATCTATATCAACTGGATGCACTTCTCTTGATTTTATGTTTTTCTTAATTAACAGCATAACACCTCCTCCCTTTCTGTCCTGTCTATCCTTTCTGTACACATTGTACTCCCCAAATTCCAGTTCTGCATTCCTTATATCTTTGTGACACCACGTCTCTGCTATCCCAACAATATCCGCCTTTGATGTCTTGACCAACACTTCAAATTCATCAAATTTATTTACTATACTTCTAGCATTGGTATACATGCAAGCATACATGCTCCTATGCCTATTCCTCGTTACCCTAACACATCCCATATACCCAACTATTCCAGGATGACTGCCATCCGTCCCTGAAACCCCCAACACCCCTCGCTCCAGGTCGCTTCTTATTCTAATAGAAGTTGTGCAAGAATCACCCTCACCTCTGCCTGCGGTTACTGTTAAACTATTCGTGGTAACGCTGTTTTGAGACCAGTGAAAGGTGTATAGGTTTCGATACCTTTTAGGAAATCATTTATTGCAATAATAATGATGATAATACGATTCGATACATTGCAATGTTGCCCTTCACGGCCACCAGGCCAGGGGTTAACAGTAATAATACAATATAAATAGAGCGTTGATATATGAAACATAAGGAAATACATACGTGAAAGTACAACTCAAAACTCCAAGTATAATACAGTTATTTACAGTACAATATATAAATAAGATATTGGTGGAAACAAATAATTTCATATACATATAGTAATACAAACAGGCAACATTCTTTGCGCTGAACAGAAGTAGTTAGTTCGTCATCACTCACTGTCATACTGAAAAGTTAGTATGCCATCTTCATATCAGGTGGTATTGTTGGCTTGAGGCATTAAGACGAACTTCGAGGAGAAGAATCAGGAACAGGGAAGTACAATTCAAGGACGCGACATCTGTATTCCCTGTCGGAAGCGAACTTATTAAGGTCAGCATCGAAGGACTGGGCACATGAAAGTAGCTGAAAAGGCAGGAACCTATCGTATAGGTTGAGACGGCTGAGATGTGCACATAGTTAGTCGCTCTGAGGGAAGGCGGAGGGACTTTCCATGAACACAGGTGCCAGAATGATGGTGCCGAAATTTCGCCAACCATCGTTTTGATAGTCGTGGTAAGACGTTTCACCCGAATCAGCGTGGGGAGCCTGTGATTTTGAATCAAGCTAGCCATTTCAGTTCTCCTTAGCTGTGGAGGAAGTTTGTTTGTTTATGGCCCATTTTAAGAGCCAAAACTCAGCAGAAAAAAAGTGGCCTTATCGTGCTAGTGGCAGCTGATGCCCATACCGCTGCAGCATATAAAAGCGGAGAGTATACTGTCGTTTTTATATTTTCTAGTAGTTGTGACTTCATTAATATAATGTAAATGCTGTGTGGCAATCCATCGGAGTCGAGCTGCCAAAGTGAGGAGCTTGTCTATGTGGTAACTGAAGCAGAGCTTAGGATCAAACAACCCCGAGATCAGTATGCTTATTGACGATGGGAATAGGAGAGTTACATAATTGGCTGGATATAAGGCGTTTTCTTTAAAGAGAATATCATAATTTCAAATTTTTCTGGGTTTATTTTTAATCCGAACTGGTTGAGATAGTTTTCAGTTTCTGTGAGTGTATTATTAATTGATCCTGTTATCACGAGATCATCGTATGGAGAAATCGGTATGAGGAGGTTTATATCATCTGCATAACAAAGTATCATACCTGGACTCAGCAAGTGGAGGGATAAGTGTTGTAAACAAGAGCCCAAATAAGACACCGCCCTGTGGCACGCCTGAAGAGATACTTCACTCGTATATGTGCCCATGGACAGTGAGCTGGATTATTCTGTTTTCAAGGAGTGACGTGAGGAACTATAGTGTCTTCTTTGATCTGATAGTGGTCTGAAAGTAACTTCAGCATTGCAGGAACGTTTATAGAGTCGAAAGCTGCTTCAAGGTCTACATAAGTGACTGCAAGCTCTGCTTGGGATTCAAAAGCAGAGAGGATAGGGCTGCTGGTGGCTAAGCGGAAGGGAGTAATGGATTTGAGGAGGCTGATGTGGAAGAAGTTTAGTAAGAACGGGGAGAAGTACCTTCTCAAGGAGCTTTAGAAGACTTGAGGCATTGGAGATTGGCTGGCAGTGCTTAAGAAGTGTGGGAGATTGAATTTTGGGACTAGGCTTCACAAGGTAGATGTTCCACTGCGGGGGAAAGAAATGGCTTGACAAAACAGCATTAAAAATAATTAGAAGGGGATCCAAAATATATGGGCTAAGACATTTGATAAGGAATTGGGGGATTCCTGCCGTAGCAGAAGCTGATGTAGAATTAATGGCAGCAATAAGCTGCTCCCTGGAGATTGATACTGCAGAAAGAGTGTCAGGCGGTATTCTAGTTGTTGGTATATGAAGATCAGGACATTGTTCCGTATTCGGGGGAAATCTAGATACGAAGTCAAGCCACTGGTCAGGTTCAAGAGTTAGGGTGAAATCAGAAGGCCGCTCAGAGTAGGGGCATTTTCCGCTATGAAGGGTTCTATCCACGTAATGCTTAATTGCTTGAGATTTCTGCGTTTTAAATGTTGCGCAAGCTCTGGAGTAGGCTATAAATACCGATATCAGCATTGCTCGTTTGGACTCTCATGAGTAATAGATTGTGTGTTTTACAAAAGGGTTTTTTTTTTTTTTTTTTTTTTTTTTATGAACAGGTATACCAGTGTATAACCATAAACTATGATATTTCTTGAAATCATAACCAATATTTGTGTGAGGATATTATTATTAAAATCGATTATGTTGGATTCGAAAATAAATATACCTCTATTTTAATTAATCATAATAATGAAGTCATGACTATTTGAAATAGAGGGAACCAGTCCTGCGTAATTTTAGGCCTTAGATGGGTGTGCGTTAAGCGCCAAAGCAACTAAGGCTATGGAGATTCAGTATACGAGTCTACGTCAGTATGAGCAGTTTGGGACATAATAAAAGTATACTTGCTTTGTGTCTGTAACTACTTCGTTGGGCTTACTGTTTTCTGGACAATAAACTTGTTTCGGGTCAAAAAACAATGCAACCCTTGTTCGAGATCGATTAACTCTAGGCACATTGTGAAAAAAAAAATCCCATAAAAGTTCCGGGCGTCGAAGCCTGGCCTCCTGTATGGTTTTATCCAAGATAAAGATGTAAAACGATTTTAAAACAAACTTTCGACAGTTGACATCAAGGTTCTACACAGTAGTCGACATCTTGGCTGGTATGAACCTATAAGCCAAGTCATCCTTTTATTTTAATCTGCAGAGATCCCAGATTTCTGGAGAAACAACCCGCCCTGGCATTTTGACTGTGATGATTAACTTCATTATGGAGTCGAGGGATATCTAACATAGTGAAGAGCTCAGTTGTGTTCACGGGTACATAACCACGGTGTTTCAGAGCGAACCAACGTAAGGTCCAGTATTCTGCAGTGAATAAAGGTACTTTAAGTTGGAGGGCGCCTGTCGTCAGAATTCTACCCCTTAAATGATGCCAGGATAGAGTAAAGTGTCTTAATTTCTAATGATGGTAATATGGCAGACGTTCTGAAGATTAATCTTCATTCTACATACGGAAATACCTTTAGGTAGAGTAGCTCCAAATGGAAACGGAGTTCAGGGTCGAATGTGATTCTCAGATCCTTCTACTGCAGTGAAACAGATTGATGCATTATACACCGATGGATTGATCTGTGTTGGCGTTCTTTTAAACTAGTAGATCACAGAATTTGACTTGATCGAGTTTGTGTAGATAGAATTGGGCAAAGAAAATGATCTATTCATAAGGGGCGACTGTGTACTGAAACCCTAGCTCCCGGCGTACAAAAATATACTAGCTGGTATATTTTTGAACCCGAATATAACGTTATGTCGTAAATCGCTAAAAGGTAATCTGATAATAGGTAACAAAATCCCGGTTTCTTGCTGGTAGTCCGTTACTACTAAGCTAAATGGAGGAAACTGTGTTATAATTTACATCGGTTATTAAGGTACAAATTAGAATAATATGGTATTGCGCATCCTTAAATTGTCTATTAATCTGTCTTTGTCACTTGGAGAAGATATCAGTGTAAGTACACCGACAACTCAAAAGATTTCATATCCTTAACAGGAATTCCTCAAGGGTCTTCCTATGGATCCTTGTTATTTAATACAGGTGCTAATGACCTTACCAAAATTAATTTTCCACACGGTGTCAAGAGTCCTAATGCATGCCGAATATTGGTACTTTTTGTTATAAAAAGGAGCTTTCTTCAAATCTCATTACAGATTTTTAGTATTTGGGCGAATATGAACATTTCCAAAATTACAAACTGCGAAATGTCGTAGTATGACATTTGTCGACCCCAGAAAAACCATCAGTAACTTAAATTATACCATAAATAAAAGCCCATCAAATGAAGAAATGCAAGTTAAAGATTATAAGCATCCAGAAAGTCTAGATTCGTGATTAAATCTTCTGTAAATAAGCACAGAATAAGAGTATAGATCTATAACAATAATCATTCAACAGGTATTACCCGAAACCACTAGTCCCAAGAAGGAATATGTTAAAAGTAGTGGTAGAAATGATTACCATCATTTTAATATGTATGATATTTATAAATTATATTATTATTTTTAAATTGATCAAGATTATATTGCATCCGCTTTACTTCCATATTTCTTCAATAAATTTTTGTTAGAATTTTTTAAACGCTACCTAGATACATTTATTATCAGATTTTTAAAATGCACTATTAAAATTGTTTCAATATTTTAAGATGTTAAAATGATGTCGTAAGATGAATCACACTGTAATTGGGTGTATTACCTGCAATTTATTTATTTTAAATAAATAAATCTGCCTGATGAATGAGGGAATGATTAATTTTTGCAGTATGGTTTGACCAGAGCTGTGTTGGTAGATTTTAGACAATGGGATTCAGGTTGTGTGCATAGTTCAAATGATTTTCCTGATGTAGATATAGCTCTTCTAATACTCTTTTTTTGAAGGCCTCGGGATAAAGTTGTCTCGAAAACAATCTTCTGGCTGCTGAGAGCGCTTTGACTCTCAACTCCCTCTGGGGTCTTGCCTTCCAGCCACTCGACCCACCACTCTGAATCTTCCACGTTCTAAAAGAATAAAGACGTTTTCAGATCCGTCCTGTGGTGTTTTCTGGTAATCTGGAAGGAATACATGAATTTCTGCAGAATTGGGGGTGAAACCTCCCAAAATTTGAAGTAACTGGTGCTAGTTAAGTACTTTAATGGCCGTCAATTTGTATGTTAGCTTAGAATCTTATTTTAACACATATTTGCATATATAATGTTGAATTTATATCAGGATATTAAATTTCATGTGAATACTTTTAAAATACGTTTAGCAACTACGTCTAAAAAAATAACAATACACCGTTTTAACTTTTGGGAATGATTAACTAAACAGGAAATTGTCTTTTTATTAAAACTTTGTCTACTAAATGAAAATGAAGCCTTTTAATTTGTTGCAGTAAGCCGTGTTGAAAAATATTTTTATGTGAGGTGATGTTATTGAGTTTAGTAACACGGCAGATCTCGATACATCGAGTTCCAGTAAATACTGTGTTTGCAGAATTCTGTGAATCGTAAAGGCTTCAACCACCAAAGTGTAACCAATTCATACTTGGCTTACAGCTATATTTTATAAGATGGAAGACTGTCAATAACCAGTAAGTGAATATTATTCGGTCAGAAGTGAATTAAATATTTATAATTCGCAATTTTTGACTCGAGCATTGAAGATCTGAGTTGGTGAGACTGAAGAGACGTAACTTTTGAACGAAGGCTTAAGAATTTAAATAAAACTTTGTGAAAGCGGACCATTGCACTGATTCTCCTTGTAGATTAGCTTCAGAGAAGATTACCTCACTTAAGAAAACCTATAACGCTTTAAAGATGTTTGAGCTGTTTGCAAAGGCCCAGTTTGTATTTCGCGAATGAAAGTAGGCATCCGTTTAAATTTTGTATCGTAGCAACTCCTGAGAATACATCCGTTCCTCGGTGGATGCTATCTTCCGTTTTGAGGAAAATTAAACGAAGAAATCTTTAGAATTTGGGATTCTTCAAACATGTGGGATTTTATCACGGCCTTTCAATACTTCACACTTCTGAATTTCTATGTTGTGGAAATTTTGTAGCCGAAAATAGAATTTCTCAGCCTGCATTTAAATTGTTCATTCGCTCCAGAGAACTGCGAATTTTCCGATGCATTAGAAAATTCTCTTAAGAACCTTCAGGGACAGTCAACATTAGATTATCAACTGCTAGTCTCGTCACTGCGATCCAAGTATCTTCTGCTAAAGTGTTATCAACACCATATCGTCAATAGTCATAATATGAATTTTAACCACAGCTTGTGAACGTTGCCACCCAAAAATTTGCATTGTTGTCATGGTTACTTGCAGTCGTCCTGAAATAGATACAGCGCTAGGAACAGGGAGGTACATTTGTTAACAGGAACCGTTGTAATTAGCGAACAAAGTCCAATGCCTTCTGGCTGATATTGGGAACGAACGTGGCTTCGACTAGTGAGCATCAATAATTCGCTACGCGTATAAACGACTGATAAACTTTGGCGAAAGGTGTGTTACAGGAGATTAGATAAAACGCACCAAAGTCGTTAGCAAAAAAAAAATACAAGTAGGAAAACATTCTCTAATGAAGATCCGTAGTTAGTTGCAGATTACCGAGTTCAACTGTTGAAGAGAAAGAAGGAGGTAGAGAAGATTCATTCGTACATGTGCCGCTGCACGAGATTACAGTTGGTGCACGCTCGACATCGCATTTATGGTTCCGCAAGAGAAGTTCATCCGTCTGCACAATTTAATTCTGTCTAGAAAACAAACACCGGACAGCTCCACCTCTCTTTCCTCCCTCCCCCCGTTTCCTTGCCGGCGTTCCACTTCCCCGCATGATTAGCTCTCGTGCGCCAGGCTCGCTTAATGAAGTGGCTCTTTTTTTTCTGCTCCTTCAGAGACCCCACGTTAATTATGATGCTGGGAAAACGGAGAGAGTATTGCTAAGTTTTCCCAGAAACTAATGATACGTTTTGTCTTCCTCCCCCTCCACCCCTACTTGTATACATCGGTGGAAATGATTATTTAGAAGAAAGATCTTCGCGATTGGTCCGTAATGAGAGTCGCAAGCTTAGTCAGGTAGATGCAGAAACCAACAAATTACATACACAACAAAGAGAGAAGCTAATTACTGTGACACATCAAGACAGCATGAATCAGACCTACTCCACCCCCTTTTCTCCTCCCTCACACATGTATTTCTTGAGCAATTTCCGTTCTGTTTGGAGCTCGGGTTCACACACGCACACCTGCTGCAACGTGGTTTATTGATATAGTCAGTAAGAGTTTATTAAAACAGATTTTTCCTATTTACTTTACTACAGACAATTGAATTCTTAATTTGTTTAAATATACCGCGTGTAGTTTTATTAGAACACGCACGACTAACATAATAATATGATAGTTTATTTACAGTAGACAATTTTTTGAAAGTAAGATTCGTATTTGTCATAGAGATGAAAGATAATAGAATCCGTTTGGCTTCTTTATCAAAATACATTCAATTTTTAGTACCGTTTTTTGATTTTTACTTCTTAATTTCAGAATTCTTAGGAATTAATCCAATTTTCATATTGCATGTGAACTCTGAATTTTTGGAGAAAACTTACCTTGGAACAAAAAGTAATTTTAGACCAAACAAAGTTAGGTCTGGAAAGCCTGTTTTAGATTTGACACTCGGATACTTTAATGATAGTTCACATTTCAATAGAGCTGATGTTGAAGCTTTTCACTGTACAAGGCACATACCAAGGAGATGTGTTTCCTTGTTCCTCAACAAGATAAAAAAATTTATTTTTCAACTATCTGATTTCGTCCAGTATTTCCCCAGAGGCGAATAAACTTCCCGTTGATCGTCCATAATAGGAATGAAATTAGGTCCAGTTATACACTACTTAATTGCCCATCTGGACAGTCCTCGTGGGTAGCGCAGTTGGTGGGATAACCGTCCTCCCCACACCGTGTGGAAAAGACCTGAGTTTGAGTCCCGTCGATGACTTGGGGTATTTATGTGCCTTTTTCACAACGTGGCTAAGTTAGGAGAGATAGCATGGTTTTTTCTCCCGGAAAGTAGGGTTTTTCGTCCAGCAAACAGAAAATCAACCTCAGAACACGCAATTTACAGACAACATACATACACGGAACAATATGGCCTTAGTCGCTGATGCTCCTGAAGCCCTACGACAACAAACATCTGGATATTTTATTTCGTATGTATTCAACCAAACTTTTTTTCTGTTAGAAAAATGCTATTTTCTCTTTAAAAAACCTAAATCTTGGTCTGTTCCCTATTGTCTTGTTCATACCTTATATGCTGTTATTGCATCATCTTGGTTATTTTATTTATCCCCTGAAAGAGTCCATGTATGGGGCACTGTCCAGAACTTAAGAATGGTCATGCTTACAATATTTGAAACGTACTAGTAAAAATGGGTCCACTTTGTATTTCAGACAATAAAATTATTTTTCTATTCCTCCCCTATTTTTTTCGACAGCTTACCTTTTACAAAATCTCCTTCATCTACCCCCCCCCCTTTCTCCCTTCTCTCTGTTCTCTCCTCTCCCTGAAACCACGAATTGCTTAACTTAATAAAACTCTCTATGGCCTTCCCAGAGCGCTCTCGGTAATTGTATTAGAATTGATCTCGCAGAGGTCACTTTTGGAGGTAGCTGGTGCCATGTTTGTGTTGGTGGTTATGGAGAACAGTGTAAATATAGTCGAGATGGGCTGAATGGACATTTGGTTTTTGCGCTTACGCAGCTTCCTGAGCCGATAAAAATCTGCCTAGCTGATTAACGTAATTGGAAGCCAGCGTTATATAAATAAATAAATAAATAATGCTTATCTCCAAGATGCGTAAAATCGACAACGTATCTTAAAGTTAGTGAAAGAGTGCCACTTAAGTGATTTTCTAAGGAAGACAGTGCTGGATTGCTTGATAAATATGTCGAAATTCCAGGAAATATTTTGACATTTTTATTTTTAAAAAATCCAATCAATTTCCGATATTTTTATATCATTGTACCATGGTTAATGTGAATATTTCTTTTCATTTAAATCTTTAGCACTTACGATGTTTTCTTCCTTTCCCGATTGCCAGCAGAAAGACATATCGCTTGCGTACTCCTTATCGTAGATGTTGATCAAGTGGGATCACCCCCGAGTACAAATGATGCGGCAAAAAGAGTGACGGAAGTGGTACGGTAGCGGTGGATCATCGATAAAATCTCATCAGTTAAATAAACGAAGCTAAGTGACGTCATGTGCGGAACTAGAGGGAAGTTCTCCCCAAAACACTCGGGTCGGAAGGTTTGACACTGTCCAATTCTCTAGAACAAGCAAATAAATTGCAGTTCGCACCAATTTATCACCTGCCACCTCTGACTGCAACCCACTCCAATGCCTGCTGCGTGTGTGCTCGCGCGCGAAAGCAAACGTCGAAGAGTGGAGCATCCAGAAATTATGAAAAATTAGGTTACCGCTTTTACCAGCGAAGAAATGAAAATCTCTCTTTTCGGGGAGTTTTCGCAGAAGCTAGCAAAGAATCTTTCCTTATGATTAGCGAAGTTTGTGAACAGCTCCAGAAGACTACGTTTAATCTCAGGTAAGGTAAGTAAAACAAACAAAAATTGCAGTTTAAAGTGTTATATTTAAGCTATCACATTTTTATTGTGGATTTGGGTACAAATTACGTCTTCTGAAAGCTGTTTTCGTTCACGATAGATCTCATCAATGCGAGTATAATTTTCTGAAAGACACAATGGCCCCTAATTTTTTCAGTAGAAGTAGCGATTTTTTCTTCGCGAAATTACTTTTATTTAAAATACGACGTTTAAATTAGCATCAGTTGTTTTATGTTTAATTTATAAATGTTTCACGAATATGAAAAGTTAACTTAACAGTAATTATAGCAGTGAATGTTCGATTGCACTTGAACTCAACCCTTTAGAAATTATTAGTATTATTTTTGGTGAAGGCAAGGATCAGGTCCAAGTCGGATAGGGTCCAGTGTGGACCATCTATCTCTAATTTAAATTCAGATCAGAAGTGTAATTAATATATTCTTATCTTGTCCCTCACTTTTTGAAATCGGGACCTTTTATTTATGATTTAGTGCGCGTTCAAACTAGAGACATGACCAACCCCGTTGTTGGATGTAACCTAGAATCAATGGTCAATTCTAATTGAGGGAAGTAAGCTCTACACGAGAACACTATTTGTCCACAAATTACGAAGATTTTACTTTAGCTCGCTAACAATATTAGCATTAATTACAAAGAACACATTTGTTCAAAATTTCTTTTTCCCCTGAAGTACTTAGCAGCCAAGTAATTTCAAATATAAAAAAATACGTTTAAATATCCACAAAACCTCGGGTAGATCATCAACAATAAATATTTCCTGTAGCTGTTGTAGGTGTCATCTAGAAATACAATTATTTTACTACAGACTGCTTCACTATCAACGACGTATTGCAATACAGAGTGATGAGTTCTTGATAAGATTAATGAAGGCTTCCTCTGGGAAATAAAACCTCTGCAAATAATGATTCTTTAAGATATTTTTCTTGCTTCCATTTAAATACTGAGACCGTCTGCATCGATCCAACTAGACCCAGACATCTCAAGGAGAAACTCCATCACTAGAAAGACGCTGATTGGACGAGCTTGCTTCGCAGAGGAGGGAAGGACATCTTCAGAGCCTTGGAGTCATTGGATGGCGAAAGCTGTTTTCCTTGGAAGACACCGGCTGAACACAGCCCTCTTCCTCTAGACATTTGATTTTCAGAGATGTTAAAACCTCTAGCAAGGCGGATGAAACCCGTCTTGCAGTCTGCGTATAGAAGACAAATTATTTTCTCTTGTTGTCACCAGATCTCATTAAGAGTGATTTCTAGGTATTAACACCGATTTAAAACGATAAAAATGCAATTGAAAACGAAAAAATATATATTTTTTCAGTTATGGAATATAATGAAAGCGCAAAGATTATCAGTTTTAGTGTAGAAATTGTTTTCTGATTGCCTTTAATCATGTGGTATGCTATTCAAACAACATCAATCCCGTAATTATCCAATAAGGTAAAAAATAAAATAAATAAAATTCACCATTTTAGTAACATCAAATACGTACTTTTGTTTCTAAAATTTTGAACTTTGGCATTTATGGTGCTGTAGAAATCGCGGATATCTTTAAGGTGGACTAATTTTTGAAAATAATACGTCATTAAATCGATTAGATTACTGCAATTGTAGCTGCGTTATGAATATCCAAACTGATATTTGAATTCAGTGATGAAAGTGTATGATGTAACTTTTTTAACTACGCCGGTTATATTTTCATTAACGAAATAAACAGTGACGTAAGTGGCGCCATCTATTGAGGTTTATGCGTTTGGTTGAAGGTTAGGTTACGTGTCGATACTTAAGAGTTTTTTGCATTCTCGGAAATGATACAGCTGTTTTAAAGTAAATACTGATTATGAGAGGGACCTTTGACTTCATAAAATGTACTTCAGTTAATAAATGTTGGTTCTGCAAATATTCTGCTTTATTTTATCTATGAAGGATTATTAATTTGGACTTTCATCGCCCGGGTCAAATTTGTCATTTCATTCTTTTTTTCTCCAGCGCTTGCGCAGTAGATTAATTTCAAAACGGGCAAGTTAATCTTCCCCTTTTAGATTACAGATTTCATCAACTTGGTTGAATACTTCAGACTTTAAATAAGAAAGAGTGGACTTAATTTTAAGAAATATAAAACCTAAAATTAAAAAAGTACATTTTTCAGTAAAATCAACTTTGTAATCTTTACGTGTACGGGTCATGACATCTACGATGGCATTCTTCTTGCCGCTTCACCATAGGGTAGCCCTGCATCTCCTCGCCTGGAAAATACGCCGATTAGAAGGTAGAAGACTCGCTCAGTGAGTGTCCAACTGGTAAATCTGATTTCTTAACGTCTATCTGCTCCAAGAGTATATCGACGTTGTCACTGAAAATGTGGCCGGCGCTGCCCGGTTACTGATTGTGGTTCCCATAGGAACTGACGAAGCGTGGTGATCGCGGATACGTCCATCCCATGCACTGTAGCACCTCCCTTCAACCCCCTTTTTCGTTCGGATGATAATTCTGCTAATTTCCTGCCAATTCAGCGTGCATGGGGAAGTTAGTGTGGTTGCCGGTGGTTCTGTGGATTGATGGAGGATGTATTCTCTCTTCCGGTGCTGTTGTAAATAGCATTAAATAACATTTTGCCTCCGTAGAATCACCTTCCACACCTCGTTTGTGTAACCAGTCATCGTTCGCCTTCCTTATTTCTATTCTTGACGTACCTCTCGTAATGGAATCCTAGGTATTTTAAGAAGAGACCAAACAGAATATAAAGTTTATCTTTGGTCAAGAGGTCTCCCTTCATTTCGCATTTGTGACGTTAATACACTAGCTGGAACATCTGCTGACTGTATCGGTGCCAAAGACTCGTTTTTCGAACGAAAAGTGCTAGAGGATGGAAAGTAGGGGAAGGGTGACCAATCTGACCTTTGCAAAGCACGTTAAATTCTTTTAATCATAATATTGTCGATTATCTTCTTCACCCCAACATTAGCGGGTGAAGTGGATCGCATACTGTGACTTAGGTAAATGGTGAACTACAAAAGATCAGTAAGTAGATCTTTTGGAATTTTAAAATTGTTTCTGCAACCACACATCTTTCACGAATACTAGGGTGTGTTAAGAGCCAAAGTAACCAAGGCTATAAGGCATCAGTATGTTTGTAAATTGCGAGGAGTTCGATTTACCTGTCTGCTGACGTAATATCAGAGTTTCCGTTGGGGTTGAGGGGAACCATGCCATCGTTGCTTGAGATCGAATAACACAGCAACCTTGTGGAAAAAAGCCCATAAATTTTCCGCTTAATCATTGTCGGGATTCCAATCCAGGCCTTTTTCCACCCGGGATTGGGAGGACATTGATTATTACTACTGAGCAACCCTTCAGGGATTTCACAAGTAAAAAGTGCAGTTCCCTTTTGCTCCAACACAATATTCGTGGAATTAAAGTTTGCTGCTGCCACACTGGATCGTTCACTTGGACAATTTTGATGGTTCCGCTGCATATTAAAAAGACTGCAAGACTGCGCGAAATTTTACTATTTTCCATCTCCGAAACTGAAAAATTTTTGGTAAGAAAACTGCGTGTAATCTTAGTTAGAAAACAACCAAGAAATATACACTACCCTTACGCCTCGCGGCCTTAATTGTCTGGGAGCAATTATAACACAAGCTGACCCAGTTATTGTTATTAATAGTTAAGGTGATCCATATCAACTTCAGCCATATAATTTTAACAGTAATTCAATAAGCAATTACCTGAAGGAATAATACTACATTGCTCATGTTTCTATGTGTGGATGTTACTGAGGATTTCTATTATCTGCAAGAATGCTAAAACCTATTGGAGAATTGTGGGAGTGATATAAATATACCTTTCCTTCCCACGTCAAATACCGGCTATTCATGTTTGACATAGGTTACATCACGGTAACGAATTCATTCACTTAAGCAAACTAAGTTGAGTCTGACAGCACGGTGACCCAGGCTTAAATTATTTCTGAATCGTTGTATACAGCTTTCAAAATGCCTTCCAAGTACATCGGTACCTTTTTATCTATACTCACTGCCCAAAAACTTAAATCTTTATTCAGTATCTAGTACGGCCATCGAATGACAGCCTGTACACTTCGTGACATGAATTCCACTGGTGCCTGAGGGAGTAGGGCTCGTTATTTGGCCATTTTTCCATCAGGTTATTTGTGAGCTATGTATCGTGGTCGGTAGAGAACAATGAAACTGAACTGCTTTTTTCAACATATCTCAGACATTCTCAACTGGATTAGGATCTGGTAAATTAGGCAGCCAGGTGGATATTGGGAATGATCTTTGAACGATTCAAATACAAATTTTGCACGGTGGATACTTGCGTTGTCATGTTGAAAGAATCCATCACAACCGGGTAAAAATAAAGCATTACGGGTAGAAGTTCGTATGATACGACAGAAATATTCATTGTAGGTAACACCATCTACTGACAGTATCAGCGGACCCAGTCTAAAAGAACACAGCCCACACCATGATCACCTTCAGCCGCTTAAGTGGTGGACAGAAGACAGCCTGAATTCAAAACTTCACGCTGCTTCAGTGAAAAGCGAGACTCGTCAGACCACTTGATCTTTTTCCATGGTCTAGTCTTCATTGGTGACACCACGCCAATCGAATCTTTCTATTTTTTACAGAACGAAGTGGCTTTCGTAAGCCACAGCCCCAAATACTAGATTCCTCAACTTCCGCCGCATAGTTCTTTCTTTGGCAATAGGTCTTTCTTTGCCTAAATTGAATTTTTCAATCATTTTCTCACACTGGACCTATTCTGACCCATAATTCCCTTTAAATTACTGTTTCGTTCTTGGAGGAGTAAAAACTTTATACCGTGTTTCTTTCTTTCAGAGCTGCATTCTCTTCCACTTGTACACTTTGAGAGATTTTTACGACACTAGTGATTCCCTTTGTTTTCTCAAATGTGGCTCCTGCTAAATGTATCCAACAATAACAACTTTTTGAAAACTTTCGGAAAGATCATCTATCTTTTCCCATGATGGATCATTAAGGAGGCCGGAAAGCGTATAGTATTTATCTGATGCCGAGGAACCTGTGATCGTACTATGTGACAACTTATTTGCATACTGTACTTTTAATTATATCTTGACACCAATCGTAAAAGGGTTTCTAATTTTTTGTCCGATGAGCGTATATTGTTAGAGATTCGTTAGAGAATGCCACGTATCAGGTGGATGCCCACTTTTCTGGCAAATGCGCACAGCGAGAATTCGTGTATTTATTGCTTCCAAAAAGTTCAAGTCTGCTTGAAAATCCAACCTCCGTTAACATGTTATTGAAATATTCATTTGCTGAGTAAGTAAGAAGGGCTGAATGAAAGTAGAAAAGGATTGTAGGTCAAATGGGGTCTTAAGGGATCGTATCGAGCTTGAAATCTTCTACACGACTGTGTATTCATGCCGATCATCACTTATGGAACATCATTATGGTTAACAGGGTTTAAACAGTAATTGCACAAAGACACAAACTGCAGAATCGACTACTGCACAAATAGCTCTGTTATTTTCATAAAAGAATATTTAAAAGACAGTCTTTAGTGTGGATGCACGTCCTAATTATAATATTAAAGATATAATATGGAGTTGCCTTGGTAATCTCTATGGAATAATTCAGCTAAAGGTAGATTGACTTACGCATCCATGGATACCATAATGTTAAATCCTTGAAATGGGTGTAGTGCAAGATGGTAGACGTAAATTCTCCGAATATATCTTACAATGGAATTTGTTCAGCAATAACGAAGAATACAATCAAAGCCATAAACATACCGAGATTTGAAACTTTCTGCCAGATTTCTGGAAAGTCATCCATGTTACATTAAGTTAAAGCAATAAACGCTCTTCTAGCAGAATTATTCTGAAAATTACATTTAAGAGCAATGTTGACTAACGTAATTTCGTTCCATACTCTGTTAACCTATCATTTTGAGCTCGCAATTATCCTTCGGAAGGGAGCAAGACTGGACTACGAAAACTGCAAACTTCCATAAAGTCCTAAAGAAGATAAAAATCACTCTTAAATTGATGAGCATCTATTCTCATGAACAACACTGCAGGATGAGGGAGGTGACGCTTCAGCAGTTGACATCTGAGAACAGTGATGCGGAAATTGATGTTGGGCTAGGTAAGGTAAAGGATGCCAGTGACCGCGGGCTCGTAATTGATGACCACTCCTTGGCGGGAACATCTCCAGGTGTTCTGTCGTTCGGACCTGCGGACGATAAATGACCAGTGCGTTAATCCATCAAATGTGTCACATTGACCCTTGACGTCCCTCCGAGGGTAGTCGTGAGACTTTGAAGTACCCAATCTTTAGCGAATAAGTGCGTGGAGAATTCTTGAAAAAAATAAAGATGTTTTTCTTCTGTACGTCGCTGGGTAGACAACCTTTCTATAAAGTGCGGTGGAAAATGGGTGGAGTTGTTCGTGAAAGAGATTAAGCTTTGTTTAGCGGAACGTCCATTTCAACGGGAAGATTCACAGTCAATTACTATGGATTAAATACTAAGCTTTCTATAACTGAAGACTGTGGTATTTAAATAATAAAAAAACTTAGAATACACGATATCCTTTAAGCAGTTAAAGGGATCTAACTGTCCCCGTTAGTAATTCCAATGAACTACTTGATATGATTGTGGCTTGCTGAGATATTCTACTAACCACGCATTGAATGAGGAAAGATTAGGTGGCTAAGTACCCATTGTATCTGTAACTAGCTGTTCCTCCATTGACTACTCTGTACCGCTAACGATGTGGAGTTAATAAGCCTAATAACCCCACAATGGTACAGCCTTGCAGGCCGATAAGGATGAAAAATATCTTCCTCCGCTTACATTACAGGAAGCTTCTGTGTCTTTGGTGATGCCACCAACGCAATCAGCTCTGGTGTAATTGTGGTACTTTACGGTGAACAGAAAACAAGGCGGCTAATTAGAGGAAGTAAAATGCTTCAGGGCCACCAGAAGTATGTAGATAAGGTGACTGCGGGATTGGGGATAGATGGCGTTCTTCTCTGGTTCGCGTGCCACCCTTCTAGCACTGTACAGTAGTATGACTTAAATCAGTTTCTGTTCTCCCTTTTATGCTTTGTTCATACAGTGGGACTATTTCCTCTCAAAGTTTTAATAAAACTTTGAGAAATATCATCTGATTGCCAGATATCGATATTTGAGTGCGAATTCTACTTTCTTTGCTTTAAAATGAAAACTTGTCTTTTCAGTTATTCAAAAAGCATCTTTATTCTCATTTCCACCATCAGAGATTCACTTTCGGTTGAAAGTTTATTTTATATGTGTTAACAAAGATGTAAAACGTTTTTAACTTTTATAATTAAAAGTATAATTATTAAATTGTTCTGTTCTAATATTTTCTAGATGGATAAATTAGAGAGAAAGGCGAATATGTATTTTTTTTTTATATTAATAACCACTTCAGCAAGACGAATCAAAGTATTAAAATGCGAAATGAGTTGGTGTCAGTCTGTGAGTGCTTGCTCTTCAGAATTCTAATATAATTTAAAATTTGCTATCTTTTTTTACAACGTTGAAATATCGAAATAAAAGTAGTTATTGAATATGCATTTTTGTCCTTTATTCTCCACAGCAGTCTTTAAATATGTGATAAAAGAACGTTAGATTCTTAATTAGATTTTTTAATACTAGTTATTGAATGAAAAAAAAGTACTTAAACCAATTAAGCACAATTATTGGAGGAGCATGAAATTAATTAAAATTTGTATTAATCTTCGAAATAATTAGAATTTATGTAGAAAATTCTTGCATCATAACACATTCGTGTTCTGTCTGTTAATTCGGGTCGTTAATTCTGTCTTTCTGGTCGTTTTTGTTTTGTTTCGTTTCTTCCTCTTCATCTGACCATTTCTCTATTTCAATGATTTACTTCATTAGTGGGATATTATATTATCGTATTCAAAGGTTTCCTTACAATTAGGATTGCTCTTTATCTTCTTCCAGTGGCTTTGTTACTGGTTTTACCGTTGAACGAGCCGAAATAATTTGCTAACATTAACCAGATGCCAAGACGGGTTCCGACATTGTTTCTCTAAAATCAAGTAATGGAATTAAAGTCTCTATGATTAGACCATTTTTGTAAGCGCCTATATTCATTCTCGGTTGAAGTGAGCTGTGAGTATAATTACCGAAATTAATACCGAATGGTAATTAGGGAAATTAGTGTGGCTGTTCCCCTGAAAGAAATTTGACTCACAAGTGGAAACCCACAGCTCCCTTCAGCTGTGATATGCTGATGCGTTCCCCTCCCCATTCTCGCACCTACATTCTCCTTGAGGAATTTTCTTGGAAATGTTCGTAGATCTTTATAAAACATGCTCACGGAAGCTACTCCACGAAGCGCACTAATAATATATCCATGCATTGCTGGTAACTTAGCAACTGAACTTGGACTCCATTGGTCATAAGTCATAGATGACAGATCACTGCCATAAGTTTGCGTTCTACCCACCGGAATAGCGTGTAACCGTAAGATAGTCTGATTACCATTTGATAAATTAGATAAAGAGAGAGAAGAACATAGATAGATACAGTTAAACACAGATTAAAAATCCTTTCATTAAATTATAGTTAAAATCAAAGAGAAAGCTACTTGCACAAGGTGAGCCAAAAAGTCAGGGTATTCATTTTTAAAAAATCATAAAACATGTTTGGAAAGCTGTTTTTGTTTGTTCCAGGAAGGTAGTTTTATGATCATCATTGCTGAAATAACCCGAGATAGAATTCTACTACATAGAAGAGAAAAATACTTCAATCATCTTGGACTGAAGAAAATGCCTCTGGGTTGAACTTCCCCAAGAAGGCTTCAATGGCGCCAAAAATATCCCCAACTTCAGTAAGAATTTTATGATTCGAGGTTTATATTCCAAAATTAAGCTACTTGCTTAATGTGGGTTGTCTAGATAGCAAACTTGAATTTGCAGAGAAGTTTCTCCAGATGTGCGAAGAGAATGAACATTTGTAGTCTTGTGGACACGTTAACCGATATAGTTTCTCAAGATTATTGTAGAAAAAGAACATGAATATATTATAAAACTAAAAAAGCCAACTTGATGCTACAATTAGGGTTATACTTGGTAAGGGGCGATGCTATTACTAAACAAACTTAATACCAAGATATCCAAATAACCAAAAAGAAATAAAATCGTAAAAATAAGAAAACTACGAAGAAAAAAAATTCGCCTTCAGGAAGTTGTTTATAGTGCTTTGTGGCCCACTAGGCCACAAAGAACCGTAATGTCCGCAGTGAAAATTGTACTCTTCCGGTGTTTTTTTGGACAGAATTTCCTCTTAGGACATTGCTGGATCAGTTGTTTCCAATACTCTGACTTTTGGCCAAGGCTGAATTTTGACACGAGTCCCTAAGGCAAATTGCAATATTTTTATTGCAATCAGGTTGAAAAAGAATTTTTATCTTTTTAATAAAAAAAAACCATAGGTCTTGGTATTTTCTGCATTTGCATAACTTTAACTTTAAAGCAATTTTACTCAGTTCAAAATTTATATACATATTTATGGAAAACTTTCAGCAAAAAGCCTTCGTTTATGTACCCAACTTCATTATGCAAGTCTTTTTAATGGGCTGGTTGTTTTTTTCTTCTAAATGTTGGATTAGAGGAAATAAACACGGTTATAAATTTCCAATTTGGAAATAAATAAATAAATAGAATGGCATATATCAACAAAAATTGTTAATAGTAAGCTTACACAGTACTTACATATCTCCTGTATTAGCAGAGTAGATAAAAATAGTTGTCAAACAAAGTTTTAGCTATGGCGCAATACACAGATGTTGCTCAGTGAAACCACATTTACAGGGGGTGTATGATGACTATCCTCTTACTTTGCATTTTGTGGGTCATCTAAAATACTAAACCTCTGACAGGCAGCATGAGTTATTCATCATTAACGACATTATCTAATCATTACACTTAATATTTTTAATTATAATATTTCATTTCACGAGTGTTTTAAGATTTACTCCTGAGTAAATGAAATGGTAGACACTCTACCATTATATCACGTGGTAGATAAAGTAATTTATTATCGAAATTATACAGTTTAAAGGAATTAAACCAGCTTAACGCCCAGAATTAAACTATTTATAGTACGTTTCTAGAACTCTTCCCATCTTCAGGCCTAGCTCAGCTCTTCCCGAAACGTAGCCAGAAATAGTTTAAGTGTTTGGAATTGAGGTGGTTCAATTCCTTAACATTGTATCACTTCGATAATAATTCCCCTTTATTCTCCTTTAGTAAACAAAAAAATAAGGAAGGATACAATGACTTGTTGCGCTGTTCGTTAGAAAAGATTCTTAGTACTGTAGATCATAAATATAAAGAGAAATACGCTTCTAATCGGGACAAGATTCTAAAGACTAGTACAATGGCTAGAACAATAGAGATATAAACTTAATTATTACCATATCACGCTATCCAGTAATAAAGCTTTACATATCATCTCTTCTGTCCAGTCCTCTTTTATGTGCCCTGTCTGTTTAGAAATAATTCCTTTAATATTCGTTATTTTTAATAATGAATATAAAAGGTGTCGCGGGTCGCAGGCAAATCGTTCTGAGGGCAGCATGTGTCACATGGACATCCTCGTCTCTACTCCTAATATACCTATTGTTTGGTATATATTTGTTCTCTCGTTCGTGGATCCGTTATGCACAAATACAAGAGGAGTAGCTTTTTAAGTAAGATTTTCTGCTGGCCATCGATGAAACACAGCAGAAAGGGTAAAACGAGTTTGAGACCTTTCTATATCGGATACCTTCAGGAAATCTTTGTGCGGGCTTGACAAATGGGAGGAGGCACAGACAATTGCGCTGAGGGCACTTTGGTTAGTTGCTTCTCTATCGCCTTTGTCTACCTCAGCAGTTTTTGACAACATAATAGAAGTAGCGGGGAGCAGGCGGGCGACGGATAAAGGTTACACAGCTATTGCTCCCAACGGACACCGCTACGGACACGGAGTGAAACACATCGACTAACTTGGGGACGGCAAGGTTGTCCGACGACGTGCACCGCTGATGGCAGTTCGGTCGTTGGAGAGGCTGTCACGTATTGATGAACAGCTCATTCGGGAAGTCTATCCTTCCGGTAACGCTTCCTACCCTGCGACAAAGAGAGAGGGAAAGTGCGTGAGGGGACACAGTACGGCTGAAGAATAACAAGATGTTGTCAGAGGTTACTCAGGAATTAGGGAACACGTGTAATTCATGAGCGATATCAAGAATAAACGTTTGCTTTCGAGATGAGAGATTAATCTTTCGTAATGTTGAGCAGGCTCTGTTGAGAGGCAGTGGAGTGGAGAGGCAAAGCACATATACAGGGGTTAGACGCTTTTCTTTCGAGTGAGAAATTTTTTTTCTCGCTTCCCTGTGTTTTATATTATTTTATTCTTAATTTTTCCATATTGTTTTAGCAATTTTTTAAAGGATGAATATTTTAATTGCAAGTTATTTCCAACAACAACAATGTTGGGAATAACTTGCACAACGAAATAAAAATGACTTTTAAAAATAAGTTATAATGAAATGCTATTAATTAGTCAAATATATAATTTAATTCATATAGAATAACTTAAATGTATTTTGATATTTCTAATTTCTTTTAACTGTTTATCAGGGGGAAAAACTCCAGTTATTGACCTGTTAATTGAAGTGCACATATGACCCATAAACGTAGCCAACAAGAAAAACTGAAGATGATAATCTCCAGATCATCTTCTTGTTATAAGAGTAAAGAATTGTAGATTTGGACAAAATTACGATAATAAACAATTTTTTTTTCTTCGCTCAATACATTGAATTTTTATTGGTTTGATCAAGCAAATCTTAAGATTACTAAATTAGTTCAAGTAATCTTATACCTTTTTTATTTAGTGAATCACCTCCAGTTAATATAGAATTCCTGCTCGCAAAACTAACGTGACCGAATTAAATTTTAAAAAGGTCTTTCACTGAAGACTTTCACTCCACTGTGACAAGTTCAGCACTGACATGCGTAATTGGACTGAAAAATAGGGCACATTCGACACAATAAAGTTTGTTATATGCTACAAACTAGACTTTCATGAGTGGTTTGCGTGTTACAGGACCACTTGTCATTAGATGCAACAGTTACTCCAGAGGAAGCATATTTCTTCTCTATTCGGACATGAAAATTATCCAGACAATTAGCAAAATGAGCTGGAAGAGGGAAAAAATGGTAATGTCTTAATATTACACTTAGAAGGATTTCTGTATGCGTTTTCTCCGTTGTATGTAACGTTGTTTTCTTTAAGTTATGCGCTCATCATCTAGACGTTTAAACCTCTCCAGTAGAAACAGTAGTTTGAGTATTGTCTCAGTTATTCGTAACAGTATAAAAGCTTTGAGAAATAAAACGATTTGTTTTTCCAGTTACTGTTTTCTCATTGGTTGACTCGCATTCATCTCAGGAATGGTACTGAGAAAGTTGCTTAAATTTCTGTGGCAGATGAACACTAGAAACTACTGAGGGACCAGTGGAATAATACAGAATTTCTCAAAATCTTTTACTCCTTTCTAAATTAAATACGCATCTTTCAGCCGATTAGTTCTCTCGGCCTTGTTTAAAGCTATTGTACATGTTTTTATAGAATCTTTCTATTTATAAAAGCTAAATTAATAAGAACGTTTATTTCTTTGATTTTTTTTAAACAGTTGTTCACAGGAGGTTTTGGAAACGCTAGACTAACAAATGTCTTTCAGATCCTGATAGTTCAAGGTACACTGAGTGATCGCTGAAATATGACCACCTACCTAATACTTCGTTGGTCCTCCTTTTGCCCTCAGTTCAGCCAGCTATAAGACGTGGCATCGATTCAACAAGACGTCAGAAGCGTTCGGGAGGTATGGAGGTGATTGGTGTATCCAGACGCCTGATATGCCTTTTCATAGTGTCCCACAAGTGCTCTATGGGATTTATATCGGTGGAGTTCGGAGGCCAATCGATATGCTGGAAGTCAAACCATTCCTGCACATCAAGTGCCCGATGGCTCGGCGCATTGTCATCTTGGAAGACACCATCGCCATTAGGGAAAAAGTGTAACATAGCGGGGTGTACACAGTCAGCAAGCAGTTGACGGTAGCGGAGACCACTGATACGTTGTTCCATGTACACCAGGGGTACAAGTTCCTGCCAGTGAAACATGCCCCAAACCATACAACTGCCTCCACCAGCCTGCACTTTTGATACCATGCATGATGGATGAAGTGTCTCATGTTGTTGACGCCAAATTCGTACACGACCATCCACGGTGTGGAGTAAATCACGTGACTCATCCGACCAGTACACCTTCTTCCAGTCTTCTAACGTCCAACTTGCTCTTAGCCCATACGTGCGAACGTGACACGCATGGTCATGACAGATATTGTTCCGGGTTGGCCCATGTTGTATTGGGTAGTCAACTCTTCAACAGTGCTGCGCCTGTACGAGTCGTCGGACCCGGCGCTCACCTCTAACATCAACCTTTCGCTGACCTTTGCAGTGTTCCGTCGGGTTGACCATTTTGACACCAGTCCTGGTACACTTTAACTACGGTGGCTCTCGAACACCCCACCAGTTCAGCCGTTTGGGAAATCGAGGCACCTGCTCGTCGAGCACCCACAATCTGTCCTTTATCAAAGTCCGATAAATCCTTCCTTTTACCCATCGCGCTCGGAATTTTACTACCTACTGAACCACTGACACCTAATCTATGCTACGTAGTCGAATAACTCCGCACTGTCGTTCCTCACGTGGTCAACGAGTCGCATTCAGTTTTCATAGGGGTAGTCGTAATTCAGTGATCACTGAGTGTATATGTTGTGTACATAGCGAGTCTCCAATCTTAAAAAATAGGCTCATTAACTTTTTAGGCAAATCAGCCAAATTCAGACTTTGCACCAGAGAAGATTGAGTATTATTCTTTCCAGGAGATAACACGTTGGATTGTTTTTGCCGTCTGGAGTTTTAGATACAAATAATGATCTTCAGAATGTCAGATTCTTTGTTTTTCTTCGACAACAGAAACTAAAATCATTTTCGTTTGTACATTTTCGCAATCAGAAACAGTTATGGTTTCTCTGTTATGTTCAACTATGACACTCTAGACCGGCAGTTTAGAGAGCATTTCACCCCGAGTGAAATTGTGCAGAGAAAGAACAGTAACACTTGTCCTCTCTTCCGAACCCAGTTATTACAGCTCCCCCGACAAACATCAACCATCACCTCATTATGTGGTGTATCCCCGAGGCCAGTAATTCGTGGCTTCTGTCAACCGGATGACGCTATTAATTTTCCACGAAATAGTTCAGTTATTATAACAGGTTTTAGGGTGAGAGGAAGGAAGGTAAGAATGTAGGGAAACCTCCGACATTGGACTCTGGCGTTAATGAGTCTCTGCGGGAAATAAACTCGTGTTCTGCTTTGGGGTACGATTTTTTTAAAATTTCTTTTTTTTTCCCCCTCTTGATTGACTTTTCCCTGTGGTTTGGAGTAGTGTGGTTGTACATCCCTTGCTGGAGGCAACGATGGGAGAAATTAGTTGTCCAAGCGACGAAATGATCAACTGCAGTCATTATGTGTGCACAATGTAATTATAGCTTATAGACACAGTTCTGTTGGCGTTTGATAATTCGGTCAACTAATGTGCGCTGTTAGAACTGCAAACATGTCAGTGAAATATAGAACAGTACATGCTGAGAGCTAAGCCTAATTACCGTAAGCCTAATTAGATCGAGATTTCGATGGAATTTTGTTTCTCGTTTCGTGAAATTTGGAGAGAGTGCACGAGCTTCAAATTAGGCTTTCCGGTAGTTACACCAACTACGAAATTCTTTGGAGAATTCCTGAGTAAAACGGGTAGTCATTTTGCAATGAATGTCATACAGTAAATAGTCAAAGCCACAGATAGCAAATTTATACATTAGAATCAATAAATCTTCATTTTCCTCAACCTCGTGCTGCTCCTATTGTACATCTTTTAAGTTTCCCAAATATGTGTCAATTAACAGGCGCAAGGTCAGAACTGTACAAAGGACCAGTGGAACCTTTTGTAAGAATTTCACTGGCAGCATGAGATTCCTGCTGTTAGAAACCTTCTTGATGGATTTATGACAATACTGCAGTGGGTAAGAAAAATGGCTTTAATTAAATGCACTTATCTGAAAACAAATAATTTATTGCTTCATGAACGTACTATATTCAAAGAACTTTTTGAAAGAGGACTGCCTACCTAATATTGACTGGAGCCTTCGCGAGCTCGTAGAACTACTTGCGTACTTTATGACATGGATACAACAAAGTTCTTGAACACGTCTATGGATAAGGATCGTCATGGTGTCTACCCTTCCTGGTACACTTACCCAATGGTAAATTGGGAACAACCCATTAGACGTGCCTCTCGGAGATTCTACCCCTCCGAACCAACACCAAAGAACCTTGGTGAAAGTCCCACAAGGGTATTCCCATTTCAATGTCCTTCTTTATTTCTTTCATTCTCAATTTGTGACTCTTTCTCATTATGGTAGGTGATCTTATTTCAACTTCCCTTCAGTGTGTATCGTGATTTGATAAGATTTGAATACACCGCATCTTCCATCTACAAACTCGCTCGAAAGTTGTCTTGTCAATGAATGACATACTTTCCAAAGTGAGGGCAAAACTTAGCAAAAATATTGCTAAAATCTACAACGATCAGGCTTATGTGTTAACATGGTAGTCCTTCCAAAAACAAGCTGTAATTCTGGTGAGCATTTGTAGTCCGCTGCCAACTATCACCTGATTCGGTCAGCGATGTGATTAATTGAATTTTCTTAAAGAAGTCCATTTTATGCTGATGAACACCAGACAATAATAAATCCTAACTTTAGGGGTGCACGAGGGAGGAAGAAGACAAAAAAGAAGAGCTGTCCTGATCTTGGGGATATCAGTCCGCCTCGTGCCGTACATTCCAAGAAATTTGTTACGCGCTGCCACTGCGACGCCCCGAGGCTGCGATAAGCAGGAAGAAGATCAACGAAGCTTAACGAGGGGGGGAAGGGGATGAGTTTGGCGCGTGTATCTCAATTGTTAAGGCGCCGTTTTGATCTCGTGTCACGTTTTGCGAAGTCACCTAAAGCGCGTGTCCTGCTGTGCCGTTTGCCTTCGTGCAGAGGCAGATAGTGCTCGGGCAGGGGTCATTAGTAGTCATGTGGGATACGCCACTGGGTGAAGATTGCATTCCTCCGAACAATTAATCAGTGATCATAGGGGTCTGCCGAGGGAGTGTGACGTGATCGGATTTCGTGGAGATTTTAAGGATTACACAAAAAGCCAGTGTTGAAGGAAACCTGGTCAGCTGCAGGCAGTGAAATTTTATTCCGAATTTTTCTATTCTTGGATTTTTCTTCGCATTTTTCGAAACTTTAACGCTATTATTAAAGACTTAGCCAACTTTAGAAGGATTTGTACCGACGATCTGTTCGCATCCTATCAGATATGATATCGATTTTAATTCCATTAGGATTTTCGCTTGGATTCTCACGCGCACCATCACACGAAATGTAGGGGACAGAGCTGAAAAAGCATTTTTAAGAAACGTTAGTGGGCATCAGTTATAGGAATGCAGCTTTGGTTAGTACTGTTTCAACTCGCTAGCTGAGAACCAACTAACGAGTCCTTGTTGGTCTATCCTTGTAGATTTTTCTATTTCCCATTTTTCTTCATTTAACTAAGAAAATATTTATTTGCCTTAAATAGGCTAGCAGTTCCTTACAATCAGAAAATATTGTCTGGAATAAAAGTTTAATAAAATAATTCAGTAGAAGATACTTGGGTTGAGTTGTTTAGAACACGCGTAAGGACAGCTAAGGCTACGAGTTATTTGATGTATCGTTTTTGTAAACTATGTGCGTTTCTGGTCGGTTTGCCAGTTGAAAGATGAAAAACAAGTCTCGATAAGGAGGGGGGAAAAACCACACCCTACCTTAAGACTGAATTGTTGAGAAACTTAATCGCCCACAACTTCTCTGTCTCAATCCCAGCATCTTCGCTAGTAGTGCAGTGGATACACCTCGATCAGAGTTTCATGGTAATTCCTCCTGGAAACTTGGTTGCTTCATCCCTTAAAACAAGCAAATTGAACCCAGAATACGCACAATTTATAAATACGATATATTGAAGCCTCATCGCCTTAGTCACTTTTGTAAAAATCCTAATCAATTTAATCCTCTCAGATTCAAAGTTTACCAAAAGTATTTGCATCAGCCACTATGTGATATAGGTCTAGAGACCTATTAATATTAACACCAAGAATATTAACAAACAGTGACTGTAATGGCTTTTAGAGCATTGTTCAATGAGACAGTTTCTTTTCAGTTTTGATCACATTATATATTCTGCAGTCAACGTGGGGAACTCTCTGAATGGCCAAGTTATTAATAGTCATCAATGATAAAAGTTTATTAATATAGACCGGAAAATGAGTAAATAAAAATGGACCGAGGGAGGAGCCTTGAGGTGCTCCTTTATTTTGACCATAGCAGAAATATAATCTCCGCTCCAAAATAAAAGCAGAGGTATGTACAAAGAACTCAGAACCTATTAATTGCAATGACCTCTAATCCGCTTGTATAAAAGGAGACAAAACTTCCTAAAGATCGACCTGCATGTATAAAAGGTCAAATCTGACCAAATTTCAGGAAATTGAAATGTTGAGAGATATATCACATCCAGTTTTTTATTTTACTTTGATCGCTATCAATCATTAATTTATTTCGAAAGCCAATAGGTTGGCTTTTGAACACAGTTGATCGATCGATAGATACTACTTTAAATACTTTATGCGTAGGTATTAAAACTGTCCTTCAAAGCAAGGATCAACTTCAGCATCATATTAATAAGTAAAATAAAACGGACTTACTTTCTCTTATAATTGCTGTTTTATCCTCACTAATGGAGCAATTATGGAAAGAGACAAAATCCATCTCTTCGTGCTAATTTGGTATCCAAACCACACTGACATCTTCTTTTATTTACTTTGATCAAATTGCACAGATTTAGTAATATTTAAGTAATTATTTTATTAATGGAATTTTTTTTTAACAGCTTTGTTTTAGTTCATCGCCACGTTAACACTGTAAACAAATATTGTTTACATAATGCACACAGTTTACCAGCTGAGCCGTGGGAACTCTGATGTAAATTATATTTAATCAATGAATTAATTCCTGGATGATGAAACCAGTTTTTCACTTCACACTAAAAATCGTTGCAAGCTTTGATCTACTTTACTATTCGGAGGATTTAATCTTTTAGAAAACCTGATGAAGAATGTCTTCTTGGGTTTATGGAAACTATTCGCAACGGACACGTCCTGTTCGCTATCTAAGGTTTAGTTACGTTGGCCGCAAAAGAAATTTCTTTTCTGAATAAGCGTGCCTAGTTTGATCTGACAAAGAATGGGCGGAGCTTTAACTCGTGTTGTGGAATAAAGTCAGTCTTGTTTCTTGTATATATTACTTTTCCGCTTTCTTTTATAGGCATATTATATCTTACCAAGTCTGGAGGTGTGCGTGGATTTTAGGAAGTATGGATGGACACATTGTTGCATTAAAAAAATGATCGGATAAATGTTGGGAAATGAATAAAAATTCTACATGTATCATTACCAGAGAGAGAGAGAGAGAGAGAGAGATTTTAATAAACCTTTAGAACTGCGCCCCGTCTTTTGCGCAATAGCATGATAACGAAATGGAAATTGTATTGGCTGCGTATCTTATGACGTAAATTTTAAATATTTTTAACCCAAGATAATCATCAGTTTTATTTAGACTGAAATGCAAGGGCTGTTGAAAAAGTAGTGGCAACGGTGCCATACATGTGAATAAAGGCTAAGTTAATCTTTCGATCGAGATCAAATTACAAACGACTATCGTGGACGAGAATCACAATCCAGGTGACTTGGTACTAAGTGCTATTGGCTTGATTCTGGAGGCGATGTCTCGGTTTATTGGAATCTAATCCAATAGTTGAATGTCTTAAGTCGAAACCTAGTACCGTGAACAGCAGAAAGAAAGTTTTGTAGAAGAAATGTATAGATTAATGAAGCAATGCGTCATCTGTGAATGCTAATGGACGGTTTTTTTTAATTAGGCAGCCCCAGTAATTATACAACTTATAGTAGCGAAACAGGGAAATGAGTCACCCTGTCGAAGCAAGAAATGAATGAATTCTATTTTCTAAGGCTTGGGTTGTTTGGAATTCAGGAAATCATGGCCATGAGGCCTAAATATTGTCTGTTAATTGTGGTTGTTCAATGGACAGATTTGTTTGTTTTGTGAAGGAAAAAAATTCCAGTTTCCATAAGATGTGAAAAGTTCCTGCCACCAAGATAAATTCAACCCCAAGACTTATTCATACGATATGAAAATACAGCGATCATAAGCTGCCAAAAGTGAGGACCTAAGGATACTTGCTATTCACTGTTGTCGAAATATAATAATTAAAATAATGATTAATTATTATATTAAAATAATCAGTTAAAAAGATAGTGAAATGCTTTAAAATGTAGAAAATTCCCTGTGTGAAACTGCTGCCGATTCCAGCCATTAAATGGAACGTTTTTATTATCAAAATATTGGAATAATTTCAATAATATTTCATTACCATTTCCATTAGTCATTATTTTTTAATATATACAGAAAAATATACTTATAGGGTTAATGAGATCAAACGAAATAAATCGGAAAATTATCATTATTAATAATAACAGTATTAGCGGGGAGTAGAAGTAATTAAAACAATAGCCAGATATACAAAATGGCTAATTAGTAACACTTCACGCCACTGTATGTAATGGCGCTGTTGCTTGCACAGCATTTCTCGTAGGAAATTACTCGAGTTATCTCACTTCAGATAACTTGTTTGGAGATTATAAAATAGGTCTAATTAAAAATGAACCACGTTTCCGATTCCAACTAAAAAAAAACTAATTAAACAAATTTCTCGAGAGATTCCGGAAAATGTGTATACAATAGATAAGTGAAAATCGGAACTACAAGGAAATATATAGTTGGATTCTCTCGAGGGCAGTTATGTCGGATAATAATATGCAAATTTAAAGCTGATGCTGTTAGAAGTCTGGAACGAGGCATTAAATGTTTATTTATGAATTTGAGGGTATTTGTGAAGGAGTATTTTTAATTGAATGGTTCTGTTTTAATTCTCCTTGGTTGCCCAAAGATAATTAGAAATCAAATGTTTTCTTTTTGATTGTTTCAACGTTATTACAATTTTTATTATATCTTAATTATGTGGCTAATATTTTTAAATCGATCATTAAATCAAATATATTAATAAACAATCTAAAACTATCTGTTGGAAAAAGCTGCTTGCTTAAGGAGATCGATATTTAATTTCGATTGTTTTATTTAACTAGTTCGCTGTGGTTAAATAATGCTACGTTTGAATTTTTTATATAAAAAAGACATGGCAAGGTAAACCAAAAAGTTATGTCATCATCAATGTAACAAATGGGATATTTTCATGATTCCCTTGGGACGTACGTGGTCAATGTTCCAGGCTTTGTAGTTCCACCATAACAGCCTAAATACAATCTTTCACCTGAAATGGATCATCAATCGCTTTTTCTTCAGAGATACTTTGGGTGTTATCCACTTTGAACCTGGTGTTGCTGGTGTTGTTAATACAAAAGAAGTGCCCTCAACCCTCCTCCTAAACTCAAAGTTTTTGCGTTAAAACAAAAACATCTGAAACTTATTGGTTCCAGATTTTTGTAAGGTATGGTCATATAACTAGAATTGTCTTGTTCCTCTGCAATAAATTCGTGTGAACCTGTGCTTCTGTAGCCTTTTGCAGTTTATATTTTATGGTGCGAGTTGGAAAAGTCTGCAAGAGTAATAAAAGTCTGCATGGCCAGGAAAAATATAAGCGTTGTTTTGTATGGGGAGGAAAATGTTTATCTTTTCAAATATTGCACAACTAAATAAGCGGTTGTTTATTTGATTATACGGTAATGTAAGTTAAGCTGGTAGACGGGCATTTTAACGATAGGGGTAACTGCCCTCTTGCCTAGTGGCTGCATGATTTTCAGCTCTAAATAAAATTAAAAACGAAGTGGTATTAATTTGCATGAAGATGAAACCAGGTGGTGGATGGATTATTGGGTGAGTTGTAAGGTAGTAATTTTTGATATTGTTTATTACAAGAAAATTAAGGACGTAAAATTTCTTCTAATCTGTATTTATTGCACGTTCTATAATAGAGCTCTCATGTGTCGCACAGTTGGTATAATCGCCGCCCTCCCCACACAGGGTGGAAAGAACCAGAGTTCGAATCCCCTCAGTGATGCGAGGTTTGAGGGCGTTTTTCACAACATGTCCAAGTTATTCGTTTCAGGCGAGGCTAGATAGTTTTTTTTCTCCCGAAAACTAGTTTTTCATCTAGCAAATTGACCACAGAACACATGCAATTTACAGACATTAAATACGGCACAATATGGCCTAAGTTGCTGATGCGCCTAAAATCCTGCAAACAAACAACCTATAATGGCTGACCATGTAACGGAGTCTTAATCAAGGTCCAAACAAATCTTAACTCTAGGGGCTCACATCTGGTGAGTATGGGCTTGGCACACCCAGGGTCCTGAGCTGGATATCGTCATTCTTCTCTTTCTTGGTGATTCCCTTCTCTCTCTCTCTCTCTCTCTCTCTCTCTCTCTCTCTCTCTCTCTCTCTCTCTCTCTCTCTCTCTCTCAGGGTGGCTCAGAATTTTTTTTTTTTTTTTTGGCTGGTGCAGCATAAGCCTCAGGCTTCCTTGCACCATATGGCTCATAATAATAATAAAAGAAATGTAATTAATACGAGGAATAAGTTATTAATAGAGGTAAGGGTAAGTAGATAAAGACAATTGGATCCAGGAGTTAAAGATGTTTTTCAGAAATATTAACTGATTAATTAGATATATATTTTCTATAGTTTTAAAGGCCACTGTGGCTTCCATTACTGAAGCCGTGATGTCCATGTTCAAACAATGATCATTGCCCCATCTCAGTGTGGGATATAAACAAAAGGATGCTTAGTGATTGATAAGTATTATTTCATAATTAATATTGGCTGAGGAATCTTGTCCACTTCATACCATTAAATATCTGTTTGACACTGAAGAGAAAATCTCCTATATCTTAAGAAATCAGGGCGGGGATTACTTGAATTATAAGGTATTAATAGCTTTAAGAGAAGTTATACCAGATCTAATTATATAAATAGAGTAGGGGGCGATGAAGAATTGGGCGCCTCCGTCGGCAGGAGCAGCAGTGCGTAGCACACGCTTCTTGATTACACCGGGGTTCGAGCCCGTGATCCACCAAATACAGAGGATGAGAAAGGTCAGCGAATGACCACCGCATATCCCCGGAGCAATATGGCCTTAGTTGCTAATGCTCCCAAATAACATAACAATGAAGAATTGTCTACTCTCTGGATTATATAGATCACTCTACACCACACTGTTTGGTAAGTTGAAGAGTAGTTCGGATGTCTGAGACAAAGCTTGTTTTTCTAAGGAAATAGCCTTGGAGTGTTGTTAACTAAGCAAGTTGGTAGAGTCTCCCCTTCAGATATCTATCGATTGGATGTTTACTAGATTTCAGTAAGGAGTTGAGAAGATCTACAGTCCTTAAGTTTTAGATCTTCCAGTAAGGAGTTGAGACGATCCAGTCTTTAAGTTGCCCGTAGAAAAATATTGTGACGACCATATTGGCTTAAATTAAGGAAATTTTGGGAAAGAGATAGTGACGATTCCTCCAGGCAACATCAAGCGACATTTTCCCTTAGACATGGTTTGATAAGATACGTAAATAAACTAGTAAAGACCATGTGTGTTTATTGCTTAGTTCATTATATATATATTTATGACTATTGTATTATGGTTAATAGAACATAGTGCACAAATACCCATAAAGCCTTCAAAACACGTGGGAACTGTTCAGAGCGAATCTTATTTTAAGGAATTCATGCGCTAAATTATTACGCGTAAAGAGGGTTTTAGGAATGCAATGGCTAGATCTCGAGTCATCAAGAACAGTGATAACAACAAGAATCAATCTCCTGGGAAGTTGTTTGGTAACTTGAGTCTGGAGGCTGTGAGTATCCCACTGTAGACTCAGTTAAGTTGGCTAATGGGGTGTATAATCATTATACATCTGACGAACAGCTTAAGGAGCCTTGATGGAAGACCAAAGGACCTCATGGTGTACTAAATGAGCTGCCCTTAGGAGAAAGTTTTCGAAGACGAGATCTGGCTTGTGGGAAATTTATAAGCAACTTAGTTCTTGTGTGTGTGGTGAATATGCAAATAAGAAAAGTATTAGGTACAATTGTGGAGTTTATTACTCAAGGAACTGGTTAATGATACATCTAACTCTCCAATCCAGTTTGGATCTGTTGATCTTGAGGGGTTGAAGTTTGCGGAGATCATTGGTGTACTCAAGGATCATATGCAACAACTCCTACATGAAACTTGCGGGGATCTTGATAGCAGGAGTGAGATTGGAATTAAATACAGGTGGACTTTGTGTATGCTGATTAAGCAGTATGAGCTGAGTCTGCGTCGCTGTTTTTGTCCTTTGGAACTATATCCGGGATGTGGAAAGGGAGGGTGTACATGGACGTTGAGATAGTACTGGTAACTTTGAAGCTTTGGAGAGGAGCCAAGATCGTTTGTGATCGAAGTGAGATTCAACGAGAACCTGATGAACAAGAACTGTGATGAATCACTGAACTTTCAGAAATGTGGTCCTCAAGGGGAATGAGTAGGAAAACCAATGGTATAACAATGTCTGTGGTGAACATATGGAAGAGCGATTAGTGGATTTAGAAAAGTCTATTGCAAGGGGTCTTAAGACTGTGGAAAGTTTAGAATCTTGCTCATTAGCCTTAACTGGAAAGCTTAATAAAATGAAATAGGATAACAAAGGCCGTGAGAAAACTTTCATCTCAGAGGTATTTCGCATCACTCCATTTCGTCTTTTCATCGGTGTTAAAGTGCCAATTAACTCTAAAACTGCCTGGACGGTATTCATGACGGCTTCTAGGAATGGTGTAGATCTGGTATCATCTCATGAGTTAAATAGTTGCGAAGCACTAAGAACAGGTCATTTCGTGAGACAAGATATGACACAGTGGCTCAGCTGAACAGCAAAAATGATGCACAGCTGCTCGAACAAAATGAGTCGATTAAGGAATCAGGTTTGGTAATAAAGAGATTTGCTGGCACAAGACCTAGATGAATTACTTATAATGATAATCCAGAAAATAAGCGAGCAGGAATTGATGAGTAAGAGCTACATGCGAAATCTGTTGATTTAGATATTATGGAGAGTGATTTTGTACGAGAATCACGGATTTGATTCTTAAGGCTAAATAGAAAAAGGACAAAAAAAAAATTCGTTTTTGTAAACTTCGCTAATATTTATAATTGCTCTAGAAATGCAGCAAAGGATTTTTATTGGATGGTACAGTTACAAGTGCAGGCGTTTTATTTAGTAACTCTTTGCTATAAGGGTCTTCGTTATGGGTGCACTGCACTTCGTTGCTAAAGCAAATTGTGGATTCTGTGCCAAAAGCGGTCATTCCCATGAGCATTGTGATGATAAGAATGCTAGTTTAGTGTGCGCAAACTGTGTGGCTAGTAAGTCTGATTCATCTCATTCAGTTTGGTCTAAGTTGTGTCCGAGTTATGAAAGCTTTTCAATTGACTAGAGAGCAAGCAGAACAAAAATCTATGATCCAAGGTATTCATGACCTAAAGGACTCTTAATAACTTTGTTTTGCTAAGAACGGATTAAATTGTTATGTATAGTCGAAAATTGTGGACGGTATTTCAAGGTGATAGGGGTTAATTCAAGACCTTCCAGTAGCAAGAGAATTAACAGCGAGAAGTGTACATCTTTCTTTGGGGAAAATTCTTTAAGGCTTCAATTGTCTACAGCTTGGTTTTAGATAACTGAGATTACCTTGGTGAGAGGTAGACTTGGATGCGATATTCCATTCTTTAAATTTGGGAAGGTGTCTGCCTCTTCAATAACAGCTTTCATACAGCTTAGTCTTGAACAAGGGAGGGATTAGAACAGCCTGGATATTCGGATTTCTACGCAATAGCGTATGTGAATGAATCTCCACGAACTGCCTGATATACGCTTGGTTTCAGGATGTTAACTCTGTACAGCTGAGTGGGTGAGCAACGAAGGTTTCTAGGACGTATCTCAGAAGATGGTTCACTACATGAAATAGACTGTATAGAAGGTGGTCAGTAAAGGAGTTGAAGGACGTATTTCAAAATGAAACTTTTCAAAAAGATTTCTCAGCAGCTACGAGAGTTTAATCCAAGTTGAGTCTTGTCGTTCCAATGGTTTCAGCATATGGCTCCTTATTCTGTATAAGATAAATAGTCTAGCAGTTCCTTTTAATTCTTGACCTGTCTCATCAGGATTATTTTAAGCATTAACTCGGGAACCTATGTGACTCTTTCTGCCATGTAGGGAGCCACAGTTTGGTATTTCTTTGCACTGCTTGATCTCGGCTGCAGCTACGCATATGGGTAAATTTGCGCTGCTCCTTGTGCTTTGCGTGGCGGATGGCGATTTGACAGTTCCTTCTGCTGTTGGACCTCTCTTCTAGTGGTAAAACTGTCTTTTAACTCTAGAATGATCAACATGGTGGACCTAGTTAGGACATGCGGAAACAGCGCGATTCTGTGATTTACATGTTTCTCTTTGAATATCCATTCCAATATTCTGCTTCCTAAGCTGCAGCCATTGTGTGTGTGTGTGTGTGTGTGTGTGTGTGTGTGTGTGTGTGTGTGTGTGTGTGTGTGTGTGTGTGTGCAGCTTTTACCAGTGTGATGTTATCTGTTTGATTATATGAAGATACAGTGGGGTTGCCAAACAATGGCAGTAACCGCCTAGTACAATAAATAAACAAAAATAGAATTAAGAGCGGTAAATAAGTAGCAAGCTGATAAGTATTGAAGATATTATAATGATAAATATGTTATGCACATCAAGAAGAAAGCAAGTGCAGCATAAAACAAGATAAATGCACAGTAATGAGTGACCGTTGGTTGGTTGTTTCGACGCATGCATCGACTATTTGGTGACATTGATATTGAGTTCAAGTGTTTTGTTGTGGTTTGTATAAATGTTTGTTCACGGACCGATTTACTTGCGATTGAAAATGCCGGAATAACTCCCTACAGAAAAGAACGAGTAATACAGCACTGAAGAAGCATTTACCAATTCCTTCAGTCTCCGACATGATTCGAACCCTGACCTCTTCAAGGAAGTGAAAAGTGAAGAATCCACTATAGTTGTAGTGGAAAGAACTCGCAATCGGGATGTAGACTTACTTAGGACCTGGTATAGAGAGTTACATTGGCACATCCCTTCCTTGTTCCTAGGGGCCTATCCCCACCTTTTGTTCGGCCGGGTGGGGGAGACACCGATTTGAATCTGCAGACGAGATTAACATGCCTATCAAATGGCCATTGCGTCTTCCTAGCATGGCCGGTTACATTGCTGCAATTGATGGCTTGCCTCGCCAGTGGGACGAATGCATTTACATTACAGTGATTACGCCAAGGACAGGTGTAGGTATTTGTGGCATATCATTGTAGTTGATTATGTAGCGTGTACTGATCACATATGGAAACAACTTGAAATGACCCTCTTGAAAGACCATCGGAAGACTGGACAAAATATAGTTTTGTCCAGTCTTGTAGTAGATAAATCAGAGGCCTGTTACAAAAGCAAATGGGCAGGATCTGGGGAGGAATTCGCCGACCCTTCACCAATTTCACCTCAAACTGAAACTGCTTGAAAAAGTTCTATTTCTTCATAGTAACTCCACGAACTTCTGCATCACCTTCTTATAAGAGAAACAGAGCATTAGCGAATTTTGCAGTGTTAGCAATGCCACCTATTAACCGAAACGAGAAACAGATTTAATGTCCCTTGTTTTGCTATATTATTTATGAATAGTCCAAACTGCTTTAGTTCCCCGCAAGGACACTATTTGTCAGCCACTTCATTCGACTGGTGACAGCTGGTCTGTCTGCGATCATTAACTGTTACCAGATATGTTATTTATTGAGCGGGATTCTTCATGTGCTGGCTTTGTGTTAATAGTTTTCTGCAGCAGCTTAAATGTTACAGACAACTAACCTTATCAACATCCTTAAAAATAGTTGGGTTGCCAAAGGCAAATTCGTCAATTTAAACTGTATGAAAAGAAAAATTTATTTCTTTTCCTTTAATAAATTGAAGGAAAATAATCTTAAATAATCGAACGAAGAAATCGCTCTGTAAAAACGGTGACCTTCAAATATCCCCATAACGAAAAGACTGCTGGAGTTCAATCGGGAGATCTTGTAATCTTGCGACTGATAATTCGTTCTTCCGAGAAGATTTCTTGAAGGAACTATTAAACATTACTGCCAATATGGGGGTGTAGCAACGTCCTGCATAAAAATTATGTTCTACGTAAACCACGTTCATTAATCCCTGGGATAATTTTGGCCCATTAGTACGCTAAGATATCGCGTGCCATTAATTGTGCAATTCTCAAAATTCCCTTGATTGTTAATAGTTTCAAAGAAAATGGGACTAATAATAATGTGTGATGTAAATACACACCGTACTGTGGTATGGATTTACGTCACCAACTAGAGTGGGGCAATGATTCTCAACATATACAAGAGGTTTTTTTCTAGCAGAAATCCGTCCATAGGATGTTAAATAACCATTCTTGGTCCCCTGCGCAATCTCGTCAATCATCTAATGGGCGAAATCACGACGGCTTTGATAGTTGACTCTTCTGGTTTAAATCGATGCAGATGTTTGACTTTATAGGGAACCGGGTTGAGACCGACCGCCTAAGGCTTTGTGTACTGTGCACCATGGAATGCAAATTACAAAAGATTATGGCGGGAATTTAATAATCTCGATTTGTGATCTGGCTTGTTATTATTGCATCTCACAAGGTCTTTGAATAGTGATAGCCCATCTGCGATGCTGATGGATTACCATTTCTTGGCTTGAAGATAGGTATCCTTCTTCGAAACTGCTTACAGTATTTAATCCGGTTTTTCTTGGACTCTGAGGCATTTTTTGTCTTTGATACACTGAGGGTTGCTATAACGCCACTGCTATCATTGTAACAAAGTTTAATTAAAAGTTAATCTTTGGGCAAACGAACTTGACTGGACTTGGTTACTTAAGTCAAGGCACAAGTTTTTTTATATTTACTACTAAGAATAAGACTGCAATAAGCGAACACTCATATTCGATTCCAGAGTTTTTTTCCTTTTTTAGAATGAACAAAAAAGTTGATTTGTTTATTGGAGTGAATAAATCGCTTAGCCCTCTGGTGATCAAATATTTTTGTTTTAAAAAAATTCCCACATATATTGATTATAATGTGAAAACAGTTTTTCGACACGACCAATAGAGTTATTAATTTTTAAAAGTGGCAAGGGACTTTATAACCACCCTTTGCATGTAATGAGATTTGCTCTACCATTAACCAATTGGGATGCTAGAAAATACCTGATATGTTCCGAATCCTCTTACAAGCTTCTGGCATTTGCTGCCATAGTTTACTGCTGTTTGGACCACTGGATTGAGAGGATCTGATGAGTGAAGTAGGTAAAATAGTAGGTATTATAGTAAAAGTTTATTTTGAGTCACCCTGTGTTTTCATCTTTAACTCATTACAACGGTTGAATTTTATAAGAGAGCAACTCAAACCACGATGTATCTGCATAAATCACGTGTTTACTAAAGGTCCACGCGTATAATTTTCAAACAAAAGAAAAAAAGAAACGAAGTTTTCCAGCTGGCATCGACAGAGATCATTAATGCTGTGTAATATTAACCAGTTACATTTATTTATTTCAGTTTTAATCATTGGACATCGTTAGATTCAAATCAATACTACTTACTCTAATTATAACCCAGCGTAGTAATCCACCCTCTGACATTGAAGGGGACATTTCCTCTGTACAAATTACTGAGCCTTCACTACGTGTTCTATTTTTTTTTTTATAAACCACGTGGCATGTCTTTTTCTTTCGTTCACTGCTGCTAATAGCGCTTCTCCTAAATCTCCTTAAACGAACAGAAATTGTTTCGGTCTCAAGTGAGTCCGGGGAAGACGAGAGGAAGGGGGGAGGAAGATAAAAAAAGAAAAAAGAACTCTTCACAGCGATTCAAGGAATTTCGAACTTCACGGGAACACTTTACAGTCATCTCCGATACGACACGATACGGTGCCGCCCGAAGGAGAGCAGGTGGCAGAAAACCAACACGTCCTGACAAAGTAATAGGAAGTGGTCGGAACCACCTGCGTTCTGTGTTCAGCCATTACTGATGCCGGAGGGGGGAAAATCTTAGCGCGCTATTTGTTCAGTCCTTCTCGATGTCTAAACAGCTGAGAGAGAGAGAGATGAGATACAGATTTATCATGAACTTACTCGTGAAAAGGGAAAATGAAGATGATTGTAAGGCATTGAGCGATTATTTAAAGTACCCCAAACAGAGAGAAAGAGACGAACGTCAAGTGTTGTGGGCAAATGGACATTTCCCAAAAAACACGTGTCATCGTTTCCAGCAAAATTGTTGGCACTGTTAGCAGAAATATATAATAAATTGATATGTGGTTTTTTTATCGGTAAAAATGAGACTTATTTGTTGAGATAGATAGATTAAATAAGCACCAATAAATTATAAATTTTGCTATTCAACAATCAACAATCGAACAAAAAAAGTAGACATTTCGAGTTACAATTATAATAACTCTTCTTCATTGTGTGTACGCCAAAAAAGTTAGTATTTAGAATCCCTAAATTCTACTTGTAGTTTCTCAGTAATATATTTATAATTTGAAATGTTTATTATATATACAGCAATTGGACATCTTGGGGGAAGGACAGGATTTGATTGAAATATATAACACCATGAGTGACGATTAATAAAGTCCACAGTTGGTAGAATCGCTGTCATCCTCACACCGGTTGGAAAAGACCCGAGTTCGAGTCCCCTCGATGACGTGAGGAATTTAAATTTTTATAATTTAAATGAAAATAAATAATTCTAAATAGCTTTTAATTCTTCTCTCAAAGAGATGACTTTCTGTTTTTATTGGATCAATATAGTTTCCAAATCCTGTTTGCTGAGCTTTGAGCAAGAAGTCTTTCTTATTTTTTGTCAGTCAGATACTTCTAGTTGAGCTCTTTGTAGTTGACAGATTTCTTTTTCTTTAAGAAAAGAAAAGATAATTTGACAGAGTCCTAGAATTTTTCTTCTCTCTCTCCCTCCAATCTACGTATTTCGGCGAACCTCTGTGTTCTAAGACTGAAAGAATTGACATAAATAATGTCATCACAACAAAGATTTGGTTGGGCATTTCTATAACTGTTCTAGTTTTCCGATAGACGGTGCTAGCAGCTATAGTTTATCTTTCGTACAACTTTGAATTTCCCTAATCTTGTGATCTTGAATGACCAGAAAGTTACTAAGATTCTGAAAATCGATGTTGTGCCATCTCTTTTGTAAGCTGAAATTTCTTTTTTGGCAAGGACGAGATATATTTGAAACTAAAACAAGTTTGTACCGAAATATTCCATTAAATATCCTTCAATAGCATAAATAATATCTTTATTTATACCATTTAACAATATAATATAACCATTACTCTTTCGAACTTAGATGCCAAGAAACTCTATTAGATGTCTTCGTGGCAGTGTAAGAGCAATTTGTATGAAATATTGACTTCGTTAAGGTGATTCGATCTTCTCTCTTATGTTTGCCGAAGTAGTTTATTTGATTGTTCTCTCAGTTAGCTGTAATCAGTCTTCTACATTGTAGGCTGGTGGACTCCTGCATAGACAACCAGAAGAATAAATCTCGTCAGCAGAAGAATATTCTTATATCTTTGCATAATGCGTTCTGTGGCCACTACTCTTTCGTGAATAGTTTCTATGGTCATTTCGATTTAAACGGAGCTCGTCAAATTGGAATAATTTTTTGGGTGGAAAGGAGTCGATTGTTAGTCAGATTAAAGAGACTGAAAAACCAAAGAACAGTACGTAAACTGTATCAAACTGTGGATTCTACCAGGAACTAGAAGTTTTTATAGTATATTCATTCCTCATAGCGATTTTTGGCGAACTGGAACTTCCAATGGATGGCAGAGGCTTTGGAGGTCATCTCTTAGAGAGATAAAACAACTTTTTTCTTGATTTTATTCGTCTTTCAGATGAAGACGATAAGAGGATGCCTTTTCCACCCGTCTCGATGGCTGTTTAGATAAAGGAGAGTTCTGTAGTTTTCAATTTGTCTGCATTTTGACTTTAACCAGAAGCCATATTGGGTAAGAAAAGAGAGCGCAATAAATTGGCCAGTCTTTCCAATAGCGCCAGACCAGCGCGAAAAAACATCCCCTCTGTGGGAAGTATGTTGTTCGGAATGATGGCCTATCCAATCAAGACAAACGCTCCTGTCTATCGGAGATCAATAAGTACCCCCATAAAAGCTACACCTTCCTACAACGCGTTTAACGTACTTACTTTCTAACGCTTACTGCACTTCCGTTGCGGCTGCCACACAAGTAAGATATTTGGGAACCTGAGGTGATGTAGGTGTACAACGCAAAAAGCGTACCACCTCCTCCTCCTCTTCCTATCCGATCTCCTAATGCAAGCGAGCAATTATACTCCGCGTGTGTCTTCACTTTTTATCTCCCTGGTACCCTGAACTTAGATGCCAAGTTCCATGTTTTTTTTTTCCTTTTTGTAATACTCTTTCAGAATATAAATTGTCTACTTTTAAGAGAGTTTAACAAAATTTCCTCAATTAAAGAGGAAACCACGTTAACAGAATCATGATTTATTTTAGAATTGATCACCTTTTCATTGTCTCTCTCTCTCCTGAATATATTTATTTAGAAATAAACAGCACTTTATAATTAAATATTCGAAAATATTACGTCAGATTTAACGTCAATGGTAAACAAAGTTTATTAAATGCATTTTGGTACTTGGGACACTAGTGCAAATCTCTTTGGAGGAAATTAGAGTGGTTTGAATGTTAATTTGGATATTCAGAATTAATTGTAAACGTGACCAGAATAATCAGCTTGTACATGTGGAATGAACTGAAATCAATATGAAAAGAAAATTGCCATCGTTGGCATAGCTTTCCAATAGGTTCAGCACAGCAAACGAGTTCATTTATAACCGATTAGTAAGCCGCAGTCTAATGGAGGTGGAATGAATGGAGCCATCTCTGTGGCAAAGGATAGCAACCGATCTAGATACACTTCTTTAATAAACAATCTTTATTTCAGCAACTAATTTTAGAAACAAAACCCTTCATATGTTCTGTAGAATTCATCTTAACTAACGAAAAAAGACAAATTCTACAATACCCTAAGATTCTACAAGAATATCGACTGAATTTCAAAATCTTAATCCGACAGTAAGGTCAGCTATGTGCAATGCAAGTCGTCCACTTCATATGTTGAATGCAATAATGTTATCCAGAGGCTTAAACTTAGAAACAGAAAATCGAACAACTGACAGCCAACAAGGCACCCAATCTCCAAAGATCAGCTATAGCAGAACACGCGAAAAGTTGGTTCTTCTATGGGCATATTAGTAACCCCGTGAGTGCGCAGATGATCGGAGTCATTCATAGAGGTATCACAGAAAATGGCTACAGGCGCTATATACACTGCTCGACAAAATTAACAGAATGCGTAGAAAATGTGGTGTAACTCTGGCAGCTTGCGATGAAATGGGACAGAATTTGGTATGGTGGTGTACCATAGAATAACGATGAATGAAGGGGCAGCGAGAAACTTCGGATATGTATAAGGGGCATTTATAGAGGTTCTATAAGAATTTCCAAAAAAGGTCGCATTACAGAAGTCGATACAAAATGCACGAAAATATGGTCTCGTGATATCAATACAACGTATCATCCCTCCAACTGCTAAACAAAACTGACAGCGGTGAACCATGCTCGATATAAGGGTGTCTATAATATTCTGTGGCAAAAAATCCCATTCTTCCACCAGCGCAAATCTTAGCTCACAGAGTGACCCGTCCTTCGCGGGTAGCACAGTTGGTAGAATCGCCATACTCCCCACAGCGGGTGGAAAAGACCAGAGTTGGAATCCCGTCGATAACGGAGAAATTTTTAAGGGCCTTTTTCACAACGTGCTACCCTCGCTTGAACCAACTAACTCAGTCGGCCTCGAGCGAGGTTAGCATAGTTTTTGCTCTCGGAAACCCGGGTTTTTTGTCTAGGAAACAGAAAATTGACCACAGAACAAATGAAATTTAGAGACAGTGTACAAAGAACGTTTTGGCCTTAGTCGCCGATGCTCCTATAAACCAACAACAACCACGTGACCGAGGAGTTGGCTCTCGGCGTGCAATGAGATGTCCAAGGGCGCCTCACGTGTTCGATCGGAACCACCGTAAGTGTCTGATGGGCGCATTAATCACGACAGTCGTTGGTTATCTTCAGTTACAAGATATTCCTCCACCACTTGAGCTCCATGAGCAATGACGCTGTCGTGCATGAAAAGAAAATCTGGGCCAACCGTACCACTAAAAGGTCGCAAATAGGGTTCGAAGATCTATTCTTTGTACCTCTGCGCAGTTACGGTATCCCTATCAAAAACATGAAGAGGGATGCGGCCGTTGATCCTTATTCGGCCCACATGAGAACGCTGCTTCCACCATAAGTATCCCTTTCTCTGATGTTGGAGGGATGGTACCACATTCCTCGTTGTCCTCAGATAAAATGAGGTATAGATTCTGTTTGTAGGCTAAAATGGGACTCATCAGAGAATAGAACTATACCTCATTTGTTAGAACTCCAAGTCACATGTTCATGGCACCAGTTTCGACGAGCTCTGCAGTGGTGTGGGGTTAGTGGGATACAAACCACTGGCTTCCTTGAGTACAGTCCACTTGAATTGAGCCTTCTTAACACAGTCCGGTTGGAAATTTTTTTCGCCTGTGTCCACAGCAACCTCAAGACAGTTCTTGAGAAGACATCGTAGGGTTAAGTTTTGCTGTTAGAGGTCAGTTCTGTTTGACGTAGCCCTCAGGTGACCTTGGCCAACTCTTCTTGTAATGGTTCCTGTCTACTGCAACTGCTGCCATAGTGCCGAGACGTCACTGTGTGACACATTACGCCAACCTGCCACCTCAGCCTGCGACTGACCGGCTTCAAGACGTCCAACGGTCGCCACCTCAAAGAATGATCTAAACCAGGATGACTTGCCATCCTGAGTATTGTAAATGTGGCTATCCCATTGAGCAAGCCAAAAAAAAAAAAAAAAAACAGGAATGAAGTGATATGGTCGCAACTCGCATTTTATAGGCATGAATAATTTGCATTGTGTGTGTGGCTCTGTAAGGTGAAAGATCGATTTCTATTGGATATTGGGAATTTGCATGTCAGGATGCTTATTATATCAAATATTCGCCTTTGGGGACACTGTTCAAAATAAAATATTCATGAAAAACATTTTATTCTGTTAATTTTGTCGAGCAGTGTATTAAACCTTGCTCTAATATGGATCAAGGTCTACCCATTCCTTATTCAAAGCTCTTGTCTCCAAACTCAAACTTCGTTCTTTCACCTTTGACATTGCTGATATATTTAAATTATTCAGCTTTATAGAAGGCAACAGAACCGAAAAGACCAAACTCGAATTCTGAACTCGTTTGTTGAAATATTTACACTAAAGCGTAAAGACTATTGCTTAACGAATATCCATTCTAAAAGTCTGGATTTAATTAAAAGCACTCTACACAACGTGCGCAGTAAACACGAGTGAACAGCCGAAGGCATGAAGCACCGGTGAACTGCCTCTTTTTAGTCCTTGAGACAAAGAAAAACATCATACTCATTATGGCTCCAGCTGGAATAAACCACTTTCACGTAGATGATGATAGGGTCATTTACAGAAGCCTGGTAATGAGACATCGTAGCGTACATAGAAGATTTTACTTATGTTTGTAACTGGTTCGTTATCTTAAACGAATGACATCGGCGGGGCCACTTGGGGGTTCATAACCCCCCATTCAGAAGAGTGGCATATTAAGATCCATACAAAGTATATTCATTATTTCCCACTAGGATGGCTGAGTTTTCGTCCTTAACCATCTTGTAGTAAACATAATCGTTTAGAGCAGTCGGTAATTGAATTGGTCGGCCACACCTCGCAAATTCGGGCTAAGTTCGTCTCCTCCTACGCAGTTAAGCGCGAGCCTGCTGGTACGTTGCGTTCATTAATATTCAACGCTTCAAATCGCACTTACTAATTTCATTTGTGACGCTCCTGCCGTGTATTACCGTAGAAAGTAACCCCGGAGATCGTGTTTCGTCAGGGGACGTCGCCATTTTGGGTCCCCCCCCTTCTAATTGAGCCTTAAACTTAATTTGCTTCGAAGTTAAGAGAAAGTCGTTGACTGTTCCGACCTGTAATAAGCTGTAAGCCGCTCATTCTTGTCTATAACCTAGTGGCCCCTTAGCGCACGCATGGTTCCCTCATCCAGATATCAACTGTTCCTTATCTCCCACACCCCCTTAATCCTAGAGGACCAATAGATGGCGCACAAGTAATTTGGCGCAGTCGAGGAAACTGACGGCCATATTAGGCAAGCAGGCCACATGGGTCCCCAGAGCTTGTTATCTCAAATGATCTTGTCAGACGACTGTTGTTAAAGACCCGCGTGCTCACGCGGTAGGTTCACAAGTCTGGGATGAGTATTAGCAGAGCCAATCCTCTGGCAGGCCTGCAGTGATCGTTACGGGTGATGAGCTACTTTGTACTCATCCCTTCCCACCGCATGTAAAAACAGCCGAGCTTCATCATTTTTCTCCCTATTAATGATCGGCACGCGAAGAAATTAAATGAAAACTCCTCTTCACAACTAATGACAGCCTCTGTTTAGTGACTCATAGCCTCAATGTTCATGTCCAGCAGCCACAACATGAACCCCTGTTTGTTTACTTCTTAAAAAGTACATAAACTGGTCCTGAATTTCAGTGGACTAAATATTTTTGATCTCTTGTTGTGCCAAACGATTCCGATGCTTAAATGCAAACGACAAAACTATCGTGTAAATTACCACGTTCAACAATATGCATGAATGATCGCGTGCCAGTTGTCAATTGGTAACTTACGCAACAATACTACTCAATAAGTTCAAATTTTTTTTCCATAAATCATTGTATCTTCATTTTTCATCAGAGGTATGGCTGCCAGAGAGAGAGAGAGAGAGAGAGAGAGAGAGAGAGAAAGAAATGTTGCATCGATGTACTTCCGCTGACCGTAAACACCGATAATTGACTGTTCGCCTTTCCCACACCAACACAAACAATTGGGAAAACCCAGGAGTTGCCCTTGTAAGACATCCATGACAAACGAGGACACGAGTCAATGTCTGACGACTGTGGTCCTTAATAAAGGCTTTTCTCGTTGTTCCAGGCAGATGAATGAGAGGGCTTCCCTCTCCCTGGGATTTTCTGTACGCTCGTGCAGAAAGTTTATATAGAAAGATAAAACATTTATAAGGATTAATGGTGTTTGAAGGCATTTATGCGTGTAATACTAGATTAAATTAAATACTTTTTGACAGGTAAAGTTATTGCTTGACCTAAGTTAGAGGTGTTGTACGATATGAACGAGTTATTAATTAATTTGGGTCAGAAGGAAAAACAGGCGCGAAAAAGAATTTTTTTTTTTTTTTTTTTTAATTTCAGAGATAGGGTACAGGAAATTTTAAAAGGAGAAATCGGTAGAAAATTGGAGAATACGTAAAATAGAAAGGAGGAAACAGAAGAAAATACAAGAAAGTGCTGATTTAAATGGATTTTTTCGTGGTGCTCAATCCATTAATTTTGATAGCTTGCCAATTTCCCAGTTCAACTCTATTGGAAGATCGCGATTAACAATAAAAATTAATATTGTTTGAATATAAGTTGAAGGCTAAGAAGCGATTATGCGAAGGTTGGTGTAGTGAGATCAGTTCTTTTAGGCATCAGATTAATACTGTACACTTTCATGGGCTTCTTTGTCGATCCGGTCATGTGAAAGACAGGTGATCTATCCAATTTTCAGAAAGGTGCTATTGTTAGAGCACGTTTACTAGGAGCCATGGATTCTTTCTTTCAAGATGACAACGCAACTATCCACCGTATAAAAATTGAATCTGAATAGCCTGAGAAAGATTCCCAAGATATCCATCATCTATCCTGGTAGTCTAATTTTCCAGATCGGAGTCTAGGATATGTTGAAAAGGGCAGTTCAGCTTCAGTCCTCTACCAACGGCAATGCTGACAAATATCCTAATGGAAGAATAGTCAAATCTGGAGCTAGACTCCCTCGTACACCTAGGATCTATGCCACGTCACATGTGAGCTATGATTGCGGCAAAGGTGTTCCCTACTGTATATTGAATAAAAGGTTCTAATATTTTTGGCCAGTGAGTGTATGAAGTAAAACATAACAGGTTTTCAGGTCACAAATTGGTATTGCGAATGTTAATGCTTATTTTCTTATACGAATTTTTGAGAATTGTATTAAAATTGGACTTCATGTAGGTTGGGCTTTTAGTTGGCCCTTAAAACTCCCCATTTACAATAAAATATCATTTGAATGTGAAGGTTCACATGAAGAGCCCGATGTATACCAGTCACAATATACAGATGGTGATAAAGAAACAACACGCCGCTTTTTGTTGCTAATCAAAATAGCTGCATCATTCATAGTGATGATGCATTTGTCATCAGCATAAGTTCTGTGCCACATGGCAAGTCTATGACAGCCAGAACTCAATTACATCTCCTTCGCCCCGTGTCACTTGCCCTTTCCTTCATCTAACGATATCCAGGTATCCATCAGCCTCATCATACTTTCTTCAGTTGCATCCCTTAACTTTGATAAACAATTGTCCGAAGTAAGGTTTCCATTGAAGAAAAGATGCAACAGTTTCTCAGAGAAAGATTTCTTCCCGAACAATAGCACCTGGAGAGTTGAATTCCTTTTCAATTTGGATTTTAAGCTACTCATGACCAATAAACATAACTGTATCGGTTAATTTATCCGTTTATTTTGAAAATTGTCTCATCAGATCATGAAATTTCATTATGGAGGGACGTTTTAGCAAATTGATCTCCTATTTGGATCATCCTCTTTCTCCGTGTAAAGCAGATTTGTAATACTATGTCCTGAATCTTCTAAAATTGTTTAACTTAAGTTTGTGATATTTTTTGCTCAATCACAGCCTTCATATGAATGTTTGGAGTTCGATCTAGAGCTTTCTTAACATGTGTGGAATTATCTTCGATTGGCGTTAGATGATCGTTACACTTGAATGTCTTAATAGGTTTGCTAAAAGGATTCTCTTGTGTTGTTGCTTCAGTTATGATGCATATAAAATTATATTTCGTGCATTAAAAGAAATTAAGAAGAAATTTAAAATGAAAATTGCTTTCGAAATTTAAAAATAAAATAGCATTGAAAAAAATTAGCTTTTTAAATGAATATATTTGAGATGATGTAGTTTTACATCTGCCATGACTTTTGGCACTTTGTATAAATTTATAAGACTCCGTCATATTGAATTTGAAAATAAATATGGCTCTGTTCTCAAGAATCACAATCATGAATTCATGACATCAAAAACTGAGAGAGGACCGATAACAGAGTACTTACGAGCTGCCATGTTGCTTGCAAGGCCGATATGATCTGATGATAGGAAATTTACCTTCATCATAAGAGCAAATCTTAGGACAATTAGTTAGGGGAGGAGGTCGATGTACTACAGTTTGTCTCCCTAAACTATCCCAAACATGCTCAAACGTATTCAGGTCGGAATATCTTGCTAGCCATTCAGTCAGTCCAAGAGTTACAGCATGCCATCAACTTTGTTTTCGAGACATCTCTCGTGAAGAGAATTGTAATCATGTAAATATTACTCTTTGCAAGTTTAAGATGTTGCCCTTAATAAGACAAAGGCCAGTTATCAGTGGACACTGCACTTCTTGGACTAATGTTATTCGTGGAGTTCGTCAGAGTTCAGTGCTGGGTCCCTTATTGTTTCAATATTTATTAACGATGTTGCTGAAGGCATATCAATCTTAATGTCCAAGTCTGCAGACGATACAAAGGGTGGCAGGGTGGTTAATGACAGAAATTAAAGTATGATATTGCAACGAGACTTAGGGAAATTAGGCAGTGGACTGTAAGATGACAATTGAGGTTTAACGTTGACGGATGCAGGGTACTGCATATAGGATTACTATTAGTAGTGGCAAATGATGCAAGAAAGCAAGCTTATAGAGCATTATCCAAAAAAAAAAAAAAAAAACAGTACCCACTTCACCCGTCCGCTCCATCCAAGAGTTTTAGTTCTTCCTTGAAATTATTCAAACTATCCACTTCCACAACAGATAGCAGTTTTTTTCCAACAATCAAGCATCAGTTGGCTGAAGGCAAGCTTCCGTACACTTCTCCTGCAACCATCTTTCCTCAATTTGAATTTATGTTCCTCGTGTGTAGTCTCAGAAAGAGGAAGAATGCCATCAACATTGATCTTAATCAATCCACTCAGGGCGTTAAACACCTCAATCAGATCTTCTCACAGGTGCCTAGTCTCCAGAAGCTGCAATTTGCAGAACTAATGCCTTTCTTGGTAAGGGCACCCATTCGTTCCCTTCACCAACGTCGTTGCCCTTCTCTGCACCCCTTCCAGCAAATCTACATTTCTAAAATGCTCCCAAACCTGTATGCAATACTCAAGACGCAGCCTAACCATAGCCTTCTACAAAAGGATAATCACCTCCTTGTTCTGCTAGCAAAGTGTTCATGAATATCATTGATAAAACCCCATGAGCTTTCCTGGCAGCCTGTCTGCAATTCTCAGAGAACTTCATATCTGACTGCACAATTAACTCCAGATCTTTTTTCATTTTTCACTTCCCTAAGTGTAGCCACGCAGTTGGCATGTAAATCTGGGATTACTGCTACCCAAATGCCTTGCATTTGTCAATGTTAAACTTCAATTGTCATTTCTAAACCTATCGGCCTAACTTTTCTAGTTCTTGTTGCACCAGCTTACCATGATTATTGCCAACAAACACCCTGCCAACCCTTGTATCATTTGCAAAATTAGATACTAAGCCTGATTTAATACATCAATATCATTAATAAATATTTTAAAACAACAGTGGGTCCAGCACTGAACTAAGAACTAATAACATTAGTCCGCGAAGAACATAGCCCGTCGATAACCACTGGCTGTCTTCTCCCACTCAACCATCCCTTTATCTATAGCAGTAACTTTCCCTTATTGCCACATTGTTCCAATTTGTACAGCAGTCTTTTAAGTACAACAGTATTATTAAATCTTCCTGAAATCGAAGTGTATGACATCAAATTATTTTTTGCATCCAGTTCTTTTATTACCGCATTATAGTATACAATCAGATTGGTCAGACAAGACCGCCCCTTAAACCCATGCTGTGACTGCAGTATAATTGGATTCTGTCTAGACAGTCCTGCATTACTTCTTTAATCAATGACTCCATTATTTTTCCAGAAACAGACTAAGCTAACAGGTCTGTAATTACTCGTGTAACCTTTCTATCCCCCTTTGTGAACTGGGGATACATTAGCACATTTCCAATACATAGGGATCTCCCCTGAATACAAAGATGCTCTCGTAGTTATGGCTAAGGGTTTGCTTACCTCCTTTGTTGCTTCTTAAATATAATTGGATAAATCCCATCCACCGAAGGCACCTTTTTTATGTTTAGCTTCAACAATTTCTCTTCAACTTTCCTCTTAATTATTACCAAATCATTTAGCAGTTTGATAAACTTCTGGAATCCCCTTCCATAAAGAATTCTTCGTGTGTGAATGTAGATGCAAAATACTTGTTCAAGTTGTCAGTAAGCTGAGAAAGATCAAGTAGTCCAATGTGATTCATCCCCTTCCTTCTACTGTTAATACTCTTATAAGCAAAGAAGTCTTTGTTACTGTTCTTTGTATTCTTTGCCCGAGCTTCTCGTAATCTAGCTTAGCTTGCCTAACCTTCTTTGTGATTGATTACAGACTAGTTTATATATCATAGCTTTCTGTATCACCTGATAATTTATATGCAACTCGCACATTTTTCTTCTTTGCCACAAGTCTCATCAGGTCATCCATTTAGGTCTAAGCCTTGAACAGTATTTCTTCATTGGTACGAAAGGTCTGGTATCTTCTATGATTACTTCCCTGAATGCTTCCCATTTCGAATTTTCCGTTCGTAACATCATCAGTTGGTCGTATTGCATAGAATTTAAAAACTTTCTGAGACTACTGTAGTCACCCTAAAGAAAGTAAAAGTCTTTCCCTTTACCCTTGACAGTTATGCCCTTAAGTGAATTGTATATTAATACACGATCACTGCCACTCAGTGGGTCTTTTACCTCCAGATCTTTAATGCATGAAGAATCGCTGCAGATAAGTAAAATCAAGAGTACTGATTCCTCTTGTTGGATCTCTAATATGCTGCTGTATAAAACAGTCATGTGGATTTATCGGATGCGAGTTTGTCACTCATATCCGAACACTGCCGTAGATTTAATGTTTCTTAACTAGGAGCATAACTCTTCCCCTCCTGTCCTGTCTGTCCTTCCTGTATGCATTGTACTCCCCATATTCAAATTTAGCATCGTTTATGTCTGTGTGGCACCATGTCTCCGATGTCCTTGCAATGTCTATATTTAATGACTTTAAACAGTACTCCAAATTTATTTAATATGCTCCTAGCATTGGTGTACATGCAAATATAAACGCACCTGTTCTTACTCTTAGTTATTCTAATACAGCCCATATATTTACTTGTTCCGTGATGACCCACAGCAGGACTTGGAATCTTCGACACCTTGCTTTCCAGGCTGCTTCGTGTTCCAATCGAAGCGGTGCAATAATCACCTTTACCTCTGCCTGCAGCTCCAGATTTCCATCAAATATTCTTGCATCCCCTTATATTTAAGTATATCCCATCTCTGTATATGCAGCAGTAATCCCAGAATAACATACAAATTGGGTCACTCTGGAGGTAGTGGAGAAGAGCTGTGTCAGATATGAAGTTCTCCGGGCAGTGTAGACAAGTTGCTAGGATGGCACATAGGGTTCTGTCAATGATATAGAGAATTTTTTAGAGCACGGACAAGGAGGTGATTTTCCGGTTGTATAAAGCAATAGTCAGGACGTTAAAACTTCATGTGAAAATTGCATACATCTGGAAACCTCATTAAAGGAAGGATATGGATCTGTTAGGAATAGAGATTATCAACAAAATTACCAAGCAAGACCTCAGTTCTACAAATTGCAGCGTCTGGAAACTGAATTTGTATGAGGAGTCCTGACTGAAGTGTTCAAGACTTAAAATGGGTTGTGTATAAACTAAATGCTGATGTAACGTTTTGCTCAGAAAATACATATAAGAAGACAAATATAAACTGAGAAAGGATGGTTGTAGGATAGATGTGCGAAGATTTGGTTTTGGACAGAGAGTAATTGACTGTTAGAACAAATTTCCATCTGGTGTGGTGGGGGCGGGTAGTTTGAATAAATTTAAGGAAGGATTTGACAAAAATGTTAATGGGAAGAACAGATGATGTGGGAACTATTTTTTACTGTATAATCTTTAGTAATACCAATCATCCTGCTAATAGCCATCCTTCACTTTGAAATTTCCAAAAACATACGTTGTATTTTAGAAAAAAAAAAAGCAAGTTAGATGTATTAGTCGCTTTATATGAAGTGTTTCTCGCTATAAAGGCCATTTAGCAATCATCTGGGGCTGTATGTAGTTTTACCAGTTCACGTTGAAAAAGTAGCGCGACCATGTCGCTATGCACTACATTATCAAAAGTGTTGAGACACTACAATACAAACGCGTGTAAAATATGAGTACTACATAGGTATAAATCGAACTGAGCTCAGCAAGTCAGGACGCTATACTTTTGGGTGCTTCGTAGGACATGGGATTCCAACAGATTTCTGAGGCTCTGAAGGTTCCACGGACCATTTTACACCATACAGAAGTGAAAAAGGAAGTTGAATCTCGGAGCTTCCATTTCTTTAATATGCTATTAACCCCTCCACCTTTAAAGATTTTATTTCTTGAAAAGTGGAGGGGCTGATAGCATATTACTTCGCCAAAAACGAAATCATGAAGGCTGGATTCATTCTGATAAATCGCAATGTACCTGATTTGAAGATAACAGTATCCTACCACTGGAATGGCCCTCACATCAGCTATATTAACCCCGTCTGGCATCTTGAGATGAATCATAAATGCATGTGCGAAATCGCTTGTGGAGTCTAAGGAAAGAGAGGACATTGAGCGACCACATCGTGCTATTCCCTGATATTTATATACTTCTTTTGCGTAATGAAAATGGAGTAGGGTTTCTGATATTTTTCCTCAGAAGTGAGGACAATAAAGGTTTTTTTTAATAACTGGTTACTCGGATAACCAATAACCACGGGATGGCAAGAAATATCCGCGCTTTGTGAATATCTTAGAAACTGTTATTTATGTATATCCATTCGTCTATTTGCAATTTCTTCGATCAAATATATTGAGTGAATTTCAATTCGGTACAATTTCATTTTTATTTTAGTTAAGAAAGAATTAAATTAAAGAATTACACGAAGCAGACAAAATGAAAAAACAAAAATATTACCCATACAGCTAACTAACATTTTTATCGCACATCTCAGCGTGGTAAATATGCAAACTAATTTAAAATTCCACAATGACCGTATTCAGCTAAGCTGGGCGTTTTATGGATAATAAATTTACCGAGGATTTAAGTCTTGTAATCAGGCTACGCTCCATTTTAAAGAACTTTCTTCCTCTTCATTTAAAGGCAACTTTTCCACTAAGAAAACGTTTTTAATGCGCCAAGACGAAAAGGCGATGGATTGCCAACTACGGTCTCTTGTTTGTTTCTCCACTGGTTTCTTGCGAGGGCGGATGTTTGGTGAGCTCAGTCCAAGCGTGTGAGGTGCTTATCGAACTAATTATGACGACCCCTGGTGTTTGTACAAGTAATTACCGTGTGGTAGTGACAGCACTCGGAGAGTGCAGCGACGAGTGAGGGGGGGGAGGGGTTCTTCTGTTTCATTAGGCAAAGCGGATTGCCCCAGAGAATCTGGGTCCTCCTTGTGATTCTTGAGCTTTAAGTGGGACAGCAACTTGGTATTGTCGTGGCTGCAGGGGACGCGCTCTCTCGCCAGCGTGTAGTAATGAGCGTTTCCATGGCTACCGGTTTAGCTACAAAGCCATCTCTATCTGCCTTTGGAAAATGTACTCAACTTAGGCCGTTTCTTGTTATCGTTAGCATAGACGTGACTAATTGGCCTGTTTCTAAGGTTGGCTGAGGCCAGATGAGACGGTCAACGTGATTTCGTTAACAATGAGATCTAACCCGAAGGCATTTGCTTTAGTTTGTAGTGACGAAGCTCAGCAATTATCTTTGATGTCGTCTGGGCACGTTCCATATGCCCAAGTGGCAACTCTCGCTTTTGTACCTCAATCCCAATGGTATATTTTGCAAATAAAAAGCTGCTCTTAATACAGAAACAGGCGAAAACTTTCTTCTTAATTAATCTTAATTCGGGCAAATATACTTTAAAGATCGAGCGGCACGTACCTTTTCAACAAGTTTCTGTTGAGTTGGGTCACGACATTTCCACAATTTCATTAGTATTATTGGATGAAGATAAAGAGGGAAAAAAATCCGCCTTTTGAACTCTTAAAATTGCTTCCGTCCAGTTCGGTGAGCAGTATCGATTTTGTGTAGTGTATTGGACTTCTGAAGATTCCTCCTGCAGCCTTCCTTGCAGGTTTCATTGTAGATGCACTACTTGAATTTGAAAGAAAATATTTCTTATAAGATATGATACTGAAGTGGTTGGATGTTGATACTTCGTTGCTACAGCAAGCGGAAATAATTGGGATGGTAGCAAGGATGTTCGTGGAAGGTACGCTATACAATTTTCATGTTTTAATCAGATTATGGAAGTTCTACATCAAAGAAAATTGATTATAAAACAGTGGTAACCGGTTACATCTTTTCTACTTATCGAGCCAACAAATTTCTTTTTAAGTAAAACTTTTCTAGCACTTTGGGGACAGAAATATTGTTGACTCAATTTGGTTCAATCCCAATATTGTTGGTTCAAACCTCAATACTGTTGGTTCAATCCCTTTTTATGGTTTTAAATAGTTAAGAGAACTCTTCTAAGATGCTGAAAGGAGAACGATCTTTTAATTTAAAAGACTTTTACGTTATTATTTAAATACCGTTGTATAATTATTTTATAAATAGTTAAAATGGTGTAGAGAAACAAGGGATGATGTAATTTAAATTTTAAGGTTCTAGCGAATCGTGTATGTAGGAGAATGTAGCATTTTCATAAGAATTAAAGGGGATAACAAAGGAAAAGATAAACAGAACTATTTTAAAAGAAAAATACGAACTTCTGAAAGTTCCATCGTAGTCCTTTTAAAGCTATTATTTCTTATTAGTTAAACATATTAAGCTGATTTGTTTTCTTTTTAATTTCTAACCAAAAAAAATTGCCTAAAGGTTGGTTTAAACTGGTAAGGATAAAATCTCTCTAGTTTATTTTTGATTTCTTCGAACAGGTACCTAAGTAGTTGGGCGTCTTAAAGAGGATGTTAAGTTTATGAGTTTTCTTAAGGGATTATGTCTACTTCTTAGGATTGTTTTATTACATGACTGGGGTAGAATTTCTATCGGGGGGGGGAGAGCCTCGCATTATTGGTTAGCCCGCTTCTACGCTAAGATAGCCTAAATCTTACAAACAGATCATTTTTCTCTGCGATTTTCTTTCGCACCTAACTACCCAACACTAAAGGTGCAGTTGCTAGGCAACTCTATTTATGCTTCCCCGTGACCTCGTTTCATACTTTTTTTTCCCCCGTCTACGTGCTGGAAAGCCTTCCCTTTATTCACAGTTTTCGTAAAGAAAGATCCCTTCGTCCGTAATAGGCTAAAACTCTAGTCGCAATAATAGTCCTATTTGGGAATTGTAAAGTTCTAGCCCAAGGCCGTTATTTGACAAGCCTAGTTACTGAACAAGCTCCAGGGACATTTGTGGCCTCTAAAGCTAATATGGCCGTCGGTTGCCTTGACTACGGCAAATTACTTGCGGGCTACATATTGGTCCTAGAGGATAGCGAGGATGCTGAGAATGGAGCAAGGCGTGACAGGTTAATATCTGCTTTGGGACCGTGGTTTTCAGATGTGGATACAGGGGATGCGGGTAAAGTTTTGCGACACACGCTTATTATGACGTAGGCCAGACAACCCCTTGTCATAACTCAATCCCAAATACTTGGGTCCACGTACAATGACGAGAAATTCGGAGATGGGTACGATGATAACTAGCTGCGCGCGGATGATTACTCTGTGCATACAGGGTGGAAGCAAACCCACTTGGGGATGTAAAGAAGGGGGATGCAAAGTTGGGGCTTTCTTCTGAGTCAACGCTCTTTTTCGATTGTCTTCTAAGACAGCTGCATCTTCGCTTTTTTGTTTCTTTTTTACATTCTAATCTGATATCTTTTGAAGATGCCTCAAGGTGTTGTTTATCAGTCAAGAACAAACATAAACAGAGGTTGATGACACGTGGTAGCTATAAATCAACGGATATCACCACAGCCCTTAGCTGTATGATTTCCATTTGTTTTTGGTTTCCTACTATTGTGCCCTTGGCAAAATATCAATTATTTTAATAATATTATTCAAATTATATTAAAATGTGGAAGGTTAGATTTATACAAGGGCCATTTTGAAAAGAGATTCTCCACGATCTTTTTAAAATGAAATGTTTATTTGAGAGCAACGCTACTCGTGTAGGTACATTATCTGCAACCATGGAAGATTATCATTATTGCTACTGTTTCTGCGCGTATTTTACATAAATTGGGATAAAATATTTAAAAAAAACGGCAGCTAAATACAGATAAATAAACAGTAAATCTCATTTTTAAGCAAGAAGGCGTGAATACAAATAAAATATATACATTATGAAAGAAATGTGGAACACAGCTGCTGGCTGCCTTTGGCTATACCAGTCTCTTGATCCATCTCCTTGACTACCATTGCGTGTTAGTCTTTCATTCGTCAAACAGAATGGAATCACAATTAATTTTTTTTGTTGTTACTTGTCTTTTTTTTTGCATAAATTAAAATTTGTCTTTTAAACTTTCTGCTACAGTACAAAAGTTAATTACGGAACACGTTAGTGTGTTGGGTACACTTTAAATATGCAGGTATAAGAAAATGCTTCGCAGAGTTTAATGTTTTTCTTTCTCTCTCTCAAAGAATCATTGTTTCTAAAAAATCTGTTTTTTACTTGATATAAATAAACGGATCCATGATGGGCAGTCGAGTGATTTTTCCCCATTAAAACGTTACTGTATTATTAAAAGTTTTGAAAAGAAAACTATATTAAGCTTCGTTTAAATATGCAAATGTTTTAGAATTCTATTTTTTTTCCTTCTTTCATTTTAATACGATTTACTTCTTTTTAATTGGATAGCAGTTTTAGATTTTTTTTTCATTACTATGTAGCAAATTTTCAAAAGGTTCTCGTTATTCGCATTTCTTGGTGTTTCTCTATGGATTTGGGTGTGCTAATTCCGAATGTATGAGACTTGTTAGCAATGTTTAACTTTTGTATAGAACAGAGTATTAATCTTTGCTTCAAATAAACAAGCTAAAAAAATCGATGATTAAAAAGTAGAAACCCACCTCACGTTAATCAACAAAATCTCCTTAATGTCCATTTGAACGCCTTTGTGCTTTTTGACCCTTGTAACCATTCTGAAATACTTCATTTGCCCATCACAGCTTCACCTTGGTACCTCTTCTCCATTAACCCTACATCGTGCCATAATTTCTCCTTGGGCTCTTCAATAACATCACCCATTGGTCTGACAAAATCCAGGTGAGATTTCAAGTAATAGAGCTTGACTGACTTTCTACATCCCTTAATTTTAAATCAATTTGTCAACTAGTAATTTTAACTCTTTCTTGTTACCAAGGAAGCCTTTCACTACAAGATGAAAGACTACCAGGCATTACGCTCAGCATCAATCATTTTGTCTTGCAGTTCTTGTGAAGCCAACATCTGTTTAACTTATAGAATAATAAATGTATCACCTTTTTCACTTTTGTTAGAGAAGATGTCACCTTGAGGATCCTCTGCGTTCAAATTGCTTTAGTAGTTTGACGTGGATTGGTGGAAGCAAGACATTTGTTTCTTGGAACCAATCGACTGGTATATCGTGGGAACAAGCCTGAAACTTAATTCTGGCAGTTCCATTCTTTTCTCCTGTAATGTTCTTCTGCTGTCCGAAAGGTAGAGAAATTAAGGGAACTTAGTGAAATCATCTTGTAAATCCAAGAAACCTCCTCGAGCATCTCTAATATGAACAGAGTGCGCAACAGGAATTGACGGATGTATAATTCCCACTTGGAAGCAACACAACTTTCAAACTTTTTATTTGAACTGTCCATAAAGATACTACTCTTCTATAGTGTAACTAATACCAATTTCATCTTTTATTTGAGATTTCAGGAGCCTTTTGTTTAGACCCAAGTTCCTCACTAAGTCATCCAATTCTTGTTGATTAGGGAAAGCGCCGCTTTACTTGAAATGATTTTTTAAGATTTATTATGAAGACTCTTCTTTGGAAGATGGATTGGGAATTGATAGTTTTCATTGTATGATACCAGGGCAAAGTATATTGAGATACACTTTAGCTTTTTCGATCCTTGGAACTTCTTAAACTATAAAATAATTAAGCCGTACAAAAGTATCAGTCGCAATGATGGTTTGTAGGCACTATCTATATTTGAGGAATTGCAACCACCACGGCAGAATGAGATGCCCACAACTTCCTGATCATTCCAAAACAGGCTTCATTGAGAATAAAAGAAAAACGAACATTGCAGAGTCTTGTTATATCACATATTGGTACACACTTTTTTATAATAAACTTAAATCGCAAAAACATAAAAGATATCACATTTTGTTTTTTTTCTTTTACCATTTGTTTGTATCTTTTTTAATTTCAAATGCCTTATTATTTTCTTTTCTTAATTTACCATAATAAGTATTCTTCTTATTCTTTAGTCGATTTGGCCCATGGCATTCATTGCCTGGATGTATCCAATAAGCTTGATTTAACTGAAATTTGGTGGAAAATTTACTGCAAGAATTGAACATTCCAATAACACCACATGCAAGCGCATGCACATCTACTTCGTAGCCTCTAGAGAGGCATACACCATAAAACCCGTGAGATCTACGCGTAACCTGTCGGCGGGAAACTCGGTTTGTCGACATTCAGGTGA